>NW_020172463.1:1136297-1195749 GCF_003031525.2 Neophocaena asiaeorientalis asiaeorientalis | reverse complement strand
TTGGGGAGACTTCGAAGGTTATCTCCCACTTCAGGGCTTCGGCCCGTACGGTCGCCTCCGCCTCAACACGACTATTGTTCCCAAGTTCCCCACCCCCACCCCGGATAGGAAGTGATAGTCACATCCCCTCTGCCTTCGGCAGTGTCCCCTAGGGAGTCTGAAGTAGGCTTCCTTCAGGATAGCCACGCACCTCCCCACCCGTACACACACACGCGCTTACCCCCTCAACCTCAAGTTACGTTGACCCCAAAACCATCTCAAACCTGGGTCTCAAGAGACCAGAGATGGAACAGGGGTAAATGGAAATTGAGCAAACCACGAGAATGCTTAGCGACAGACCCTTTCCCATGCACCGGAGATAACTGCGAACCCAGGAACGGCAAACAGTCCTACCTTGCCCACCCCAGTGACCAGCTTGAGCAAAGGGACCCCACGAGTTAATTGCCACCTTAAGAGACCCGTTCCTCCCTCAGCCGCGACCCTCCCTGGAGGGGCAGTTGGATGGGGAGGTGAGGAGAGACGAGCCCCCCGGCCTGTACCTCATTCGCCTCCGGCTCCCGGCCCGAGAAACAATAGGTGGTCTCTGGCGGCGGTGCTGAGTGCGGGCTCGGCCGGGCGGCCTCTCCCTTCGCGTCCCGGACGCCGGCGGAGGGGGCCGCGATCGCGGGAGGAGAAAAGGCGGCCGAGGGGCGGAGGCGACCTCACCTCCCGCCGGCCTCCGAGTCCACCCGGCCTTGGGGCTGGCGCGCGCCCCCTCCGCCCCTCTCCTTACAGCCGCACACAAAGCGCTGGCGGCCCGGGCCGGCCGGGCGAGGCTGCAGTGGGCTCCGGTGCCGGCGAGAGGAGTCGACAGCGAGGGGAGGGACTCACCATGAAGTCCCGGGCGAAGTTGTCCTCCCCATTGTGGTCCGGACTCTTCATGGCCTGGACCCTCTGTATGAATTTCCTCAGGATCTCCACTTGCTCCATCCTCCCGAGTCCCCCCGGCTGCGGTCGCTGGCCCCCCCGCCGCCCTCCCGCCCGGCTCCCGCCGGCCCTAGCCCGGCTAGGAGTGGCTGGGAGGCGCTTCGACAGTCGGCTAAGAGACTTGACTCTACTTCCGGGGCGTGGTCCCGCCCGGGCTGCGCATAGGTTTGAGGAGCGGTTGTAGGAGGGAATTCGACACAGCCGGGCAAAAGCTACTCAATTGGAGTAGGACTTGAGTTGGAAACTGCGGTCTCACCGCCTATTAGTGGGAAAAACATATTTCTAGAGTGCTTCCGCCCGCCGCCAGCCATGGGCTGGGACTACAAATCCAGGCCGGCCGGAGTCCAGGAATGGGGCGGGGGAGGGCGGCGGTGGGAAGAGAGGCATGCTGGGAACTGTAGTAGTGTCATCTCTACGTTCGCCGCAGGTATGTCTTCATCTTAATGTTGAGGGCACTTAGACCTTGGCACTTTGGGGAATGGCTACAGCCAAGAGAAACGAAACGCTTCTTCAGTGATAGGACTTTTGCTTTTTGCACATCCGTCTAAACGCCGGCGAGTGAGCGCCTGAGATTCAGTTTGTCCTGGTGTGAATTGACAGGAATCTATCTTCTTGCCTTTAGATTCGCAGCACCTCAGAACTGAATAATATATTTTTCTCCGTAGAATGCATCTTTGTAAGTCTTCTAATAATCAGAGAAATCCGTCCCAGTCTAATTCATCATTTTACAAAGAAAGTGTTTGCGCATGGTCCCCCAGCATATTCCTAGCAGAGCCCAAACTAGAGCTCAGATCCTTTTGCTTTCACTACAACACCATATTGTTTCTCACAAAGGAGCGTAAACTTGTGATAATGTGACTGAGGTGAAGGACCTGATCCGTGGACTTCTTTTGGTCACTTAGACCCGCACACACGTTTTCTACAGATCAGATTGGTCAGGCAATTTGGTTAAAATAGGAAATGTCAGTGGTAGGCCCCTTTTCCCAGATGAATGTTTAGAAGCACCGTGAAATTTAGTGATAAACTTGAAGAAAATAGGTATGAGTAACAAGATCCAATTTCCTGTTTGTTTTAAAGAAAAATATTACTCTTTAAAATAATACAACTGACATATACCAATCTACTCTTCTTCTCAGAAATAACCACTTCCAGATGTGCCCTTCCAAGTGTCTTCCTATGCATTTATATACAGGTATGTGCATGTAAAAAGATACAGTTTTGTCCTGTATTTTAAAAATTCACTTAGAGGAATAGTTTAATTTCTAAGGTAAGCTTTACTTAAAACAAGGGTCTGGAGTATTTCACTTTAATCAGATTACTGAGACTCAGTTTCACTGGATATGAGAAAAGATTAGGATCTGGGTTTGATCACCTACCAGTATAGCTCACTGTAAGGTACCCTTTCCCCCCAGAACTAGGAGAGAAATTAGACGTGGGCTGAGAAATGGGCAGATGATTGAGGACTGCTTCTACTTTTGATATGTCAGAAGAATGTGCAAATCAGATGGTGATTGATAAAGACTATATGCTGGACAAGTTGTATATCAGGCTAGTGTCAGTCGGGTTACCTGTTTGAGTTATCAAAAGTGTTAGTTGTTTCAGTTATTGAGTCCTATTTTCGCTAGTGGTTTTGCAGTCTTTTTTTTTTAACTTTTCCTCTTATTGCAAGCATTTCTCTCTTTCTTGCAACACAAGTCTCTTTTGCGTTCTCAGCATCTACCTTTGGCATCTCATGTAGGTTAAGGAAAACAAAAGTAAAGTACCTTTATGGATTTCAGGTCTTTTGGAAAGTCTTTTTAATACATTTAAATCTTGTTTCAATCTACAGATATTTTTTGAGCACCGCAAAATAGGAGGGGTTGTGCTGTGTGAGGGCAGAGAGAGATACAAAAATATCTCAGAGGTGGTTTCTTCTAGACCTTACAGCTGTTTCAGGAGACAGGAAAAAACACTAAAATCTTGGCTACTGTAAGTTAATAAATGCCAAATGAGTGATACAGACAATGAGTAGTTTAGCAATTCTCAGAAGAGAGAATTATGAACTGGGTTGTCAGCATGAAGTAGTCACAGAGGACCTTGAAAGAGAAGTTAAATTAGGTTTGAATGGGAAGAAGAACTCCCAGGGAAGAGAAGTGACGAAACTAAGAGCATGAAGATAGCAAAGCAGAAGTTTGAAGCAGAACTTTTGTATATGTGTAAAGGCACTAAAGTAGACTAGGACTGGACTCTGGCTGAGGATTTGGACCTGATACTGTTGTCAGTAGGAGCCACCAAAGGTTTCTGAGTATAAAAGTGAAATTAGGAAAATATTAGTCTGGCCGCGTATGGTAAGTTGTGAAGTAATAAGGGAAGAGAATGGCATGAGAGCTATTGGGAGCGAATACATGACACGACAAAAGCTGAAACTAAGGTCATAGCACTGCAGTTACAAAGACACAGATGGAGGTGAGAGAGACTGAAAACTCACAGAACTCAGTGACTGACTTAGTGGACAAGAAAGAAGGTGGAATTTAAAAATGACTGAAATTGGATTGGAAAAGGTCAGGAAGTTTGACAGAACACAGGGCTGTGCATGGTATGAGCAGATGGGGACTTTGCACAGAAGGTGAGAGGAACTGGCACATCATCTTTGGAGGCAATTTGGCCATAAATGTATCAGAGTGGAAACGTCATGCATGCTTTGACTGAAAAATTTATAGGTAATATTTATAGCTGTGTACAAACATATATGCTTACTGCAGGCTTTTTTGTAACAGGGCAAGAGTGGAAACAATGTATCTGCCTATCAAAAGTTAAAAAACGGAATCACATATATATAACTAAGTCCTGTGAAGCCATTAAAAAGTGAAAAAAAAATCTGTATGTGTTGATGTGGAATAGGTTTCAGGATCTGCTTATTAAATGAGAAGAACTAGACACACATTGCGTTTATCATATTCTTCCATTTATGTAAAATGGAATGTGGATAAAATATGGATAAAATGCTTAAACATGCGTAGGATTTTCCTGAAGGATACTTCAAAAACTGTTAGCTGTGATCACCTCTAGGAGGGCCTTGAGGATCTTTGGTGGAGAGGGTACAACTTCCAGTGTGCATACCCTGTCATATTCTGAGTATTTTATGATGTGTGTACATTACTTTTCCAACAAAGTTAAATCTATTTGATTGAAAATTTTTTTAGACTTTCAATCCGGTCAATAGGAAGAATGGTGATATCTTTAACAGAAACACAAATAAATAAAAATGAAGCAGATCTTGTCTGGGTGATGCTTTAAAATGGCACAGCTGTTTCAGAATGTCCACCTACTTACACCACAGTTCTCAAGGAACACAACTGCCCTGCCCATTCACAGCCACAGCTGAGGGTTTGGGCACTTGACCCAAGTTAACCAACCCATGTGGACTGGCCAGCAGCCTATGGCCTGGTGTAGGAACATGATCTGGGAGTATCGGTCCTCACTGTGAAGAATCGGAACTTAGAAACCTAGAGGGAATAAGTCATTAAGCCGCAAGGGCAGAAGCTGAATGCCATGGGGTAGAATTAGGGATCTGACAAGCCGAAGCCTTGTGAGAAGAGTAGAAAGTATGGAGAATCTAGTTAGTCAAGAAAGGAGCATGAAGCATGCATGCAGAAATAGGTAGATATGTCACCTTATACCCATGTGGCCATGGGAGAGATGGGGAGAATCTCTGGAGCAACTTAACTTCTTCATAACTGTTTAGGACAGGTTCCATTGACATTTATTCCAGAAGTCAGTTCTGCTTTTCCTGAAACAGAATAGGGCAATAATAAAGAGCGTGGGCTCTGAAATGAGAGAGATGAAGATTCAAAAACCCACTCCATTTCTTACTCAGGGCAAATCACTTAACCTCTCTAATCCTCAGTTTCATCTTCTAGGAAAGCTGCCTGGTGCTGTCTTAAAGAGGTGTGTTTCAGAATTAGTGTACTACACCTTACACTTGCTTATAGAAAACACAAGAACTGGTTAAACAAAGAATTAATGATTTCCAGACCTTTTACTTTTTTACCCTGCGTCTCTTCTTTTGGCTTTTTTTCTGTTCACTGGCCACCTTTACTCAGGGTAAACACACGACGGATGAGAAGGAAGCCAAATACTGTTTTCAGAAATCACCCTTCTTAGTATTGCGATACTTTTGTGAAGGTTTGAGTGGGAGTTTAAAACTAATAATCCAAAAGAGGGTTCAGAATTATATACCTACTTCATATTCAGTATCCCTTCCCCTCCCAGCTCAGGTAGAAGTAATGCTTTATATCTATATAGAAATTTTAACTTCTGGAGTATTGTTACACCTGTTCTCTCATAAAAACTACCTTTGTTATGGCTTTCATGGCATTATAGCTCTTTGTGAGCTCTGTTTTTCTTTACAACCCTGGGAAGTAATTTGGCATCATTGTCCTCATTAATAGATGAAAAACTAAATAACACATGGGAGTGAACATGACTAGCTTATGTAAAAAACAAATGACATGCATGGCCAGAAGCCACAGATCCTGAGTTTCCAGCTTGTTGCATAAACCACTGAGTCACAAAACTTTTATACCTGTGAGACTACAGGTGAAGAGTCAAACCATTCCTAAGATTCTCCTAAAGTAGCACTTCTAATATTAACCTGTCATTTCATGCTACATTCCTCAGTCTTCTCCATACTCTCAAACTTAAGGACTCATAGCTGAGAAGTTATGGGAGCGTGGATAAGAAAGGAGGGAGGGAAATTCTTCTCTACTTCATTCCTGGTATTCTTTACTCCCTCATTCCTAGACCTAGTTACAGCAACAAAGCTGTTCACCATTTTTTTAATATGTGAGTTTATTGTTGAAATATGAAATCCATTTTATAGGGAACGGGGGGGGGAGGAGCATATCTTTTTAGTCTAGTGTAGTATGAGAGTTTTAGAAGAAAGGCATATAAAAATGGAGAGAAATTTGGAAAAGATGAAATTTTTAAAATAATATATATTTCTAAACTTAATATGTCAGAGTTTTTTTTCACACAGTACTCCCTGTTTATTCTTATAACACTACCCTAAAGTAAGCAGGCTGGATAGTATCATCTCCATCTTTATTTATGCATTAGAATGCTAGTAGGGATAGTAATGCCTAAGCTTAGAGAAATTAAATGATTTGCCCAAGGTCATATAGATGGCAGAACTAAAACCAAAACACAGGTGGTTCTGCACTCAGTGTTACACAACGAAGCCTAAATAGTGTAATAATAACTACTAACTGCAGGAGAATGCTGTAATTAAATACACTCTCTACATTTTCTATCTCATGTTTCTCATGCTGTTTCATTTAGCATTCGAAGAAAAATTAAAATTTTATAAGTAACTTCAAAGTCAGGTACTACCTGAGCATCTAATTACTGATCCTTTAACCTGATGACATTTAGTTTCTGTATTCAGGAATGGATGATCAACAAGGGCTGTGACATATGATTGCACCATAAATAAAATCCATACAGTATATTGGTTGGTCTCAGGTCCAACTATCAGCAAAAAGCCACAAAACAAGTAAAAAATCCCTTTCATTCAGTGACTGCTATTATTTTTAATTAAAAATAAATTGTTGGGGGGCTTCCCTGGTGGCGCAGTGGTTGAGAGTCCGCCTGCCGATGCAGGGGACACAGGTTCATGCCCTGGTCTGGGAAGATCCCACATGCCGCGGAGTGGCTAGGCCCATGAGCCATGGCCGCTGAGCCTGCGCGTCTGGAGCCTGTGCTCCGCAACGGGAGAGGCCACAACAGTGAGAGGCCTGCATACCACAAAAAAATAAAATAAAAAATAAATGAATAAATAAATTGTGGGGGCTTCCCTGGTGGCGCAGTGGTTAAGAATCCATCTGCCAATGCAGAGGACACAGGTTTGAGCCCTGGTCCGGGAAGATCCCACATGCCACGGAGCAACTAAGCCCGTGCGCCACAACTACTGAGCCTGTGTGCCACAACTACTGAGCCCGTGTGCCACAACTACTGAAGCCCGCGTGCCTAGAGCCCATGCTCCACAACAAGAGAAGCCACCACGACGAGAAGCCTATGCACCACAACTAGAGAAAGCCTGCGCACAGCAATGAAGACCCAATGCAGCCAAAAATTAAATAAATAAAATGGTGGACAGAGAAAGAGAAATACTGTATGATCTCAATTATGTGTGGAGTCTAAAACAAACGCATAGAAAAAAGAGATCAGACTTGTGGTTACCAGAGTCAGAGGGTATGGGGAGGGGGAATCAGAGGAAGGTGGTCAAAAGGTACAAACTTCCAGTTATAACGTAAATAAGTACTAGGGATATGATGTACAATATGATGACTATAGCTAACACTTATATAGGAAAATTGTAGGAGGAGAGTAAATCCTAAGAGTTCTCATCACAAGGAGAAAAGTTATTTTCTTTTTTCTTCTTTCTTTTTATTGTATTTATATGAGATGATGGGTGTTAGCTAAACCAATTGTGGTAATCATTTCACAATATATGTGAATCAAACCATCATGCTGTACACTTTAAACTTACACAGTGATTCATGTCAATTATTTCTCAATAAAACTAGAAAAAATAAATTGTGATTCCACTTATATGAGGTATCTAAAGTTGTCAAATTCATAGAAACATAAAGTAGAATGGTGGTTACCAGGGTCTGGGGGTGAGGGGAAAGGGCAGCTGTTTAATGGGTATAGAGTTTTGACTTGCAAGATGGAAAAGTTCTAGAGATCTGCTTCACAACAATGTGAATATACCCAACACCACTGAACTGTACACTTAAAAAGTGTTTAAGTGTTGCCTGGAGGGAAGCTTTATATATGCTTGGTACCCTGGTTTTTATGTCTGTTGCCCCAGTTTGGGGGTCTGCTGCCTGGGGAATGCCTCTTGATTCGCCTGGCTCTGGTAGCCATGGGGCTTGCATTTCTGGGTCCCATGGCACTGTGGCAATTGGAGAAATGGGCTTTGGCAAGTTACATCCCCAAGGCACTGTACAGATAGTGGACTGAGGCACACCCCCCAGCCTTTCTGTGAAGGAGGCCTCTTTGCTTGTCCTGGAGCTTCAGCCTGAGGGGCAGGCTTCAGGTTTGACCACATTTTGTGGCATATAGACCTGCTTTTAAGGAACATAGGGCTTGCCATGCCATCTGGGCTTTGCTCCAGTTCACTAATATCACCCAGGAAAGACCTTATACACTTGTCTGGAGCCCTGAGTTTTGCTAATGCCACTCAGGGACACCTCCAGATCTTATGGCTCTGGTGGCCAGTGGGGCTTACACTTGTGGTCCTACAGGAGTGTATATATTTGCATACATTGAAAAACTGATGCTTGAGGGTCTGGCTTCTAATCAGCCTGAATCTAGGTACTGAGATCCTCCATTTTGGGACACTGACAGATCTTGGCACAACCTCAACAACTAGGAGCTGTTAGAAATATAATAGTCTGCTTGGTCAAGCACAAAGATTTGAGAAACAAGCAAGAGGAAATGAGACGACAAGTTTTGTCTCCTACATGAGGCCACACCTTCAAGACTGGGAAAGGTGGTTTCACCTACTGTTAGAAACCAACACACAGAATCATGCAAAATGAAGAAATAGAGGAATATGTTCCAAATGAAAGAACAAGATAAACCCTCAGGAAAAAATACCTTAATGAAATAGAGATAAATAGTTTTTGTGATAAAGACTTTAAAGTAATGGTTGTAAAGATGCTCACTGAACTGGGGGGAAGAATGGGTGAACACAATGAAAATGTCAAAGAGATGGAAAATATAGGAAAGTACCAAATAGAAGTCATAGAACAGAGAGTACAATAGCTGAACTGAAAAATACACTAGCTGGGTTTAAGAGCAGACTAGATGAAGCAGAGAAAAGGATCAGTCAACTTGAAGATAGAGCAGTGGAACTCACCCAGTCAGAGGAGCACAGTGAAGATAGCTTAAGGGACTAATGGTACAACATCAAACAGACTAATATATCATCAAGCTCCCAGAAGGAGAAGAGAGAAAGGGGCAGAAACCTTATTTGAAGAAATAATGGCTAAATACTTCTCTGACCTGAGGAAGGAAACAGACACCCAGATACAGGAATCCAGAGTTCCAAATAAGAGGAATCAAGTAAGAGACCCACATACCAAGACACATTACACTTTAAATGTCAAAAATTAAAGATAAGAAGAGAATCTTAAAAGTAGCAAGAGAAAAATAACTTGCTACATACAAGAAAACCCCCATAAGGCTATTACCAGAATTTTCAACAGAAACGTTGCAGGCTAAAAGGGAGTAGCACAATATATTCAAAGTGCTGAAAGAAAAACACTTCCAACCAAGAATACTATACCTGGCAACAAAGCTCACTCATAAGTGAAGGAGGGATAAGGTGTTTTCCAGATGTGCAAAAGCTAAGGGAGTTCATCACCATTAAACTGGCTTTACAAGAAATGTCAATGGGACTTCTTGGACCTGAAAAGAAAGGGTGCTAATGAATAACAAGAACACATATGAAAGAGTAAATCTCACTGGAAAGGCAAATACATAGTAAAGATAGTGAATTAATTAATTACCTATAAAGCTAGTATGAAGGTTAAAGACAAAAGTAGTAAAAATAACTATGGTTACAATAGTTATAAGGGATACACAATATAAAATGATGCAACATCAAAAAATTAAGATGTGGCAGGGGGAGTAATAACAATGAGCTTTACAATTGGATCAAACTTAAGTTGTTTTCAACTTAAAATAGAATGTTATAGATATAAGTTGTTATATGTAAGCCTCATGGTAAACACAAAGCAAAAATCTATAGTAAATACACAAAAGAGAAACAGAAAGGAATATAAGCATGCCACTAAAGAAAGTAATCAAACAACAACCAAAGAGAGCAAGAGAAGAATAAAGGCACAGAAAGGAACTACAAAAACAGCCAGAAAACAATTAACAAAATGGCACTAAGTACATACGTTTCAATAATTACTTTAACTGTAAATGGACCAGATGCTCCAATCAAAAGGCATAGAATGGTGAATGGATTTTTTTTTTTTAAACATCCATCTATATACTGCCTACAAAAGACTCACTTTAGAGGTAGGGACTCACACAGACTGAAAGTAAAGGGATGTAAAAATATATTTTCCATGCAAATGGAAACCAAAAGAAAGGTGAAGTAGCTATACTTATATCAGACAAAATAGTCTTTAAAACAAAGAATGTGATAAGAGACAAAGAAGGGCATTACATAATGATAAAGGGGTCAATCCAACAAGAGATAAAACATTTTGTAAATATTTATGCACCCAACATAGGTCACCTAAATTTCTAAAGCAAATGTTAACATACTTAAAGGGAGAAATATATAGCAATACAATAATAGGGGACTTTAGTACCCCACTTACATCAATGGATAGATCATACAGAGAGAGCATCAGTAAGGAAACACATTGGCTTTGAGCAACACATTAGACCTGATAGACTTAACAGATGTTCACAGAACAGCCCATCCAAAAGCAACAGAATACACATTCTTCTCAAGTGCACATGGAATATTTTCCAATATAGATCATATGTTAGGGCACAAAACAAGTCTTGATAAATTTAAGAGGATTGAAATCATAACAAGCATCTTTTCCAACCACAATGGTATGAAACTAGGATTAATAACATGAAGAAAACTGGAAGATTTGCAAATATGTGGAGATTAAACAACATGCTACTGAACAACCAATGGGTCAAAGAAGAAATCAAAAGAGAAATAAATAAATACCTTGAGACAAATGAAAATAGAAATGTAACATGCTAAAATTTATAGCATGCAGCAAGAGTAGTTCTAAGAAGGAAGATCATAGCAATAAATGCCTTCCTCAAGAAATAAGAAAAGTCTCAAACAACCTAACTTTATTTTTTTTCTTTTCCATTATGGTTTATTACAGGATATTCAACATAGTTCCCTGTACTATACAGTAGCACCTTGTTGTTTATCCATTCTATATATAATAGTTTAAATATGCCAATCTCAAACTCCCAGTCCATCCCTGCTCCACTCCCCCACCCCCTTGGCAACCACAAGTCTGTTCTCTATGTCTGCAAGTCTGTTTCTTAAATAAGTTCATTTGTGTCATATTTTGATTCCAGGTATAAGTGATATCATATGGTATTTGTCAAGGAGCTTTACACCTCAAGGAGCTAGAAAAAGAAAAACAGACAAAACCCAAAGTTAGTAGAAGGAAGGAAATAACAAAGAATAGAGCAGGAGTAAATTAAAATGAGACTAAACAGACAGTAGAAAAGGTCAATGAAATGAAGAGCTGGTTCTTTGAAAAGATAAACAAAACTGACAAATCCTTAGTGAGATTTACCAAGAAAAAAAGAGGGAGCCCTCAAATAAATAAAATCAGAAAAGAAAGAGGAGATAATATAACCAATACCAGAGAAATACAAAGGATCATAAAAGACCACTATAAACAATTATATGACAACAAATTTTACAGCCTAGAGGAAATTGATAAATTCCTAGAAACATACAGCCAACCAAGACTGAATTACGATGAAATAGAAAATATGAACAGACTGATTACCAATAAGGAGATTAAATTAGTGATCAACAACCTCCCAAGAAACAAAAGTTCAGGGCCAGACAACTTCACTGGTGAATTATACCAAAAATTCAAAGTAAAGTTAATATCAATCCTTCTCAAACTCTTACGTAAAGTAGAAGAGGAGGGAACTCTTCCAAACTCATTTTACAAGGCCAGCATTACCCTGATCCAAAATCAGACAGGGATACCACAGGAAAAGAAAATTACAGACCAATATCCCAGACGAACATAGATGTAAAAATCATCAACACAATATTAGAAAACCAAAATCAACAGTACATTAAAAGAAATCATACACCACAGTCAAGTGGGATTTATTCCAGGGATGCGGGGTGGTGGGGGCTGGTTCATCATCCACAAATCAGTCCATGTGATGCACCACATTAACAAAATGAAGGATAAAAATCATATGATCATCTCAATAGACGCAGAAAAAGCATTTGCCAAAATTCAAGATTTATTTATGATTTAAAAAAGCTCTTAAAAACTCTCAACAAAACAATTATAGAAGGAATATACATCAACATAATAAAGTCCCTATGTGACAAGACCACAGCTAACATCATACTCAGTCGTGAAAAGCTGAACATTTTTCCTCTAAGATCAGGAACAAGTGATGTTCCTTGTTCAAGTGGAACAAGAATGTTCACTCTCACCACTTTATTCAACATAGTATTGGAAGTCCTAGCCAGAGCAATTAGGCAAGAAAAAGAAAAGGCATCCAAGTTGGAAAGAAAAAAGTAAAACTGTCACTGGTTGCAGATGATATGATATTATACATACAAAACTCTAAAGACTCCATCAAAAAACTGTTAGAACTAATCAGCAAGTTAAGTAAACTTGCAGGATACAAAATCAATACACATTTCTCTACACAAATAATGAACTGTCAGAAAGAGAAATTAAGAAAACAATCCCATTTACAAGTGCATCAAAAAGATAAAATACCTAGGAATAAATTTAACCAAGGAGATGAAAGACCTGTATATTGAAAACTGTATATTGAAACCTGTATATTGAAAACTACAAGATGTTAATGAAAGTAACTGAAAAAGACACAAATAACTGAAAACATATTCCGTGCTCATGGGTTGGAAGAATTAATATTGTTAAAGTGACCATTCTACCCAAAGCAAAGCAAATTCAATGCAATCCCTATCAAAATTCCAATGGCATTTTTCACAGAAATAGAATAAACAACCCTAAAATTTGTATGTAGCCATAAAAAACCCTGAATAGTCAAAACAATCTTGAAAAAAAAGAATAAGGCTGGAGACATCATACTCTCTGATTTCAAACTACTCCAAAGCTATAGTAACTAAAACAATATATTGACATAAAAAGACACCTAGAGGGCTTCCCTGGTGGCACAGTGGCTGAGAGTCCGCCTGCCGATGCAGGGGACACGGGTTCGTGCCCCGGTCCAGGAAGATCCCACATGCCGCGGAGCGGCTGGGCCCGGTGAGCCCCGGCCGCTGAGCCTGCGCGGCTGGAGCCTGTGCTCCGCAACGGGAGAGGCCACAGCAGTGAGGGGCCCGCGTACCGCAAAAAAAAAAAAAAAAAAAAAAAGACACCTAGATCAGTAAAACATAATAGAGAGCCCAGAAATAAACCCATGCATAAGTGGTCAATTAATTTACAATAAAAGAATCAAGAATATACAATGGGGAAAGGACAGTCTCTTCAATAAGTGGTTTTGGTAAAACTGAACAGTCACATGCATAAGAATGAAACTGCACCTCTGTCATAGACCATCCACAAAAACTAACTGAAAATGGATTAAAAGCTTGAATGTAAGGCCAAAAACCATAAAACTTCTAGAAGAAAACAGGCAATAAGCTACTTGACATAGGTGTTGGTGATTTTTTTTAAAAATATTATTTATTTGGCTGTGGTGGGTCTTAGTTGTGGCAGGCAGGCTCCTTAATTGCGGCTCGTGAGCTCCTTACTTGTGGCATGCATGTGGGATCTAGTTCCCTGACCAGGGATCGAACCCGGGCCCCCTGCATTGGGAGCATGGAGTCTTAACCACTGCGCCACCAGGGAAATCCCCAGTGATGATTTTTTGAATCTGACACCAAAAGCAAAAGCAACAAAAGCAAAAATAAACAAGTGGGACTACATCAAACTAAAAAGCTTCTGCATAGCAAAATAAACCATCAGCAAAATGAAAAAGCAACCTACTGAATGGGGGAAAATATTTTCAAATCATAGATCTGATAAAGGGCTAATACCCAAAAATATATAAAGATCTCATACAATAGCAAAAAACAAAGAGTCTGATTTAAAAAATGGTCAGAAGATCTGAATAGACATTTTTCCAAAGAAGACATACAGATGGCCAACAGGTACATGAAAAGGTGTTCAATATTAGTAATCATCAGGGAAGTGCAAATCAAAACCATAATAAGATATCACCTCAGACGTTAGAACGGCTATTATTAAAAAAGACTAGAAATAACAAGTGTTGGTGAGGATGTGGTGAAAGAGAAACTCTTCTGTACTGTAGGTGCGAATGTTGTAGCTGCTATGGCAAAACACTATGAAGTTTCCTCGAAAAACTAAAAATAGAACTACTGTATGATCTAGCATTTCCACTTCCGGGTATTTATCTGAAGAAAATGAAAACAGTAATTCAAAAGATATATGCACCCTCATGTTCACTGCAGCATTGTTTAGCCAAGATATAGAAACAACCTAAGTGTCCATCGATACATGAATGGATAAAGAAATTGTGATATATATGTAATGGAATATTATTCAGCCCTAAAAAGAATGAAATCTGCTATTTGGGAGAACACGGATGGACCTTGAGGGTATTATGTGAAGTGAAACAAGTGAGACAGGGAAAGATGAATACAATACTGTGTGATCTCTCTCATACCTGAAAAAAAAAAAAGTTCAT
Organism: Neophocaena asiaeorientalis asiaeorientalis; assembly: GCF_003031525.2. Taxonomy (NCBI): domain Eukaryota; kingdom Metazoa; phylum Chordata; class Mammalia; order Artiodactyla; family Phocoenidae; genus Neophocaena; species Neophocaena asiaeorientalis. The sequence goes on along the minus strand of NW_020172463.1, from coordinate 1,181,292 downwards.
AGATGCAGAGAACAGACTGGTGGTTGTCAGAGGTGGAGGGAAGGTGTGGGAGAAATGGTTGACCTGTTTTATTGTTGCTTTTTTTAAATTTAAATAAATTGTTTTTTTTTAAGTGACTAAGAAGGTAAATTTTGTATTATGTGTTTTTTGCCACAATATAAATAAATAAATTGTATTTCTTGGGATGATAATAAAGTATTGGAGATGAATAATGGTGGTGGTTGTACAACAGTGTGAATGGACTCAATGTCACTAAACTTCATACTTCAAAATGGTTAAAATGGTAAATTTTATGTTAGGTATATTTTACCACAGTAAAAAAGATAAATAGTAATAAATTTTATTTAAAGTGCCAGTGTGATTTTATCACTTTCATTATTCTGTGAAAAACTTTGCATTTCACGTTTCTGCATAGGCCACTCTAAAGCTAAGATTTCTTTGAGCCTCTCAGTTATTTAACTATAGTTAAACATAAATAATTTGTATTGTTAGGGAGCTATTCAAATCTCAACTAAAATCTGTAGAGGCAAATTTCATTTCCAAGACTCATCGTAACGTTATGCAAAAAATCTTTTAGTGCCCACAAGACACCTTACATGCATATTATGTTCCATTCAGTGAAATCACTAGATGATTACCTTACCTCATCAGTGACTATCTCATTTCAGGATACCCATTTTGTAGTTATATTCAAATTCATTCAGTAGTTGAAAATTTGTTTAAAGGCATTTACTGTTAATAGCTAGTTACTCATTTTTGTTTTGTTTTCAACTAATAAACATTCAGTTTTAAAATAATTTTGAAATTTCCTTTTAATATGTTCTAACAGTTACTTTTTAAAAGTAAACTTTAAAAATTATTTATTTTATTATTTTAAAAAATATTTATTTATTTATTTGGTTGTGCCGGGTCTTAGTTGCGGCAGGCAGTCTCCTTAGTTGTGGCATGTGAACTCAGTTGTGGCATGCATGTGGGATCTAGTTCCCTGAGCAGGGATTGAACCTAGGCCCCCTGCATTGGGAGCATGGAGGCTTAACCACTGTGCCACAGGGGAAGTCCCCAAAATAATTTATTTTAAACTTTGTTGTACATATTTCTTTCTTTTTCAAAGAAATAAGCTATGTAATTTATCAAAACAATTATTATCTACCCTCTCCTTATCCATTTTTAAGTAGTCCCATTATTTCAAAATTCAAGTGAAATATTTGCTTATACCTTTCTTTAAATACTAAGTTGTCTCCTAGAGATCTTTCACTTCCTTTTCCTAGTTGAATGTTTGATATTTAATGTTTCTTCAGTAGATTCCACTTTGCTCTCTTTCTCTAATTTTCCCTGACTGATCTTTATGTTGCATGTTACATAAAGACTATTTTAAGTATATTCATAATATGTCACAAATCCAGTATCATACGTCACATAAATTGTACTATGCAGTGGTTTTTTTTCTGGTGAGCAATTTGTGAGGCATAATATTAATTATGCAATGCTTTTAACAGCTAAACTTTTAAATTGTGTATTTGTGTGTGGGGGGGGAGATATTTATGATTTACACTAAAGCACTCAGCTGCCCAGGCAGCCCTTTTATTCATTCTCAGTCAACTCCCACAGCTCCTGAAGCCCTACACCCTACTTCCTCATTCCTAGAGAAAATAGAAGTTACCTAGTTTCAACTTACCCCTTTCCAAGTGAAATTTGGAAATCACAATATCCCATTCTCATTTGTTTCTCTCCAATATTAGGTTTCTTAATTCTCTCCAAAGCTAAATCCTCTCCCTGTGATCCTCTCCATTCTTTTATCTCTTCCTAGTCTTGCTGTACAAATATTTCCTCTCCGTTATCTGTCTTCAGTCTTTCCCTCTCCACTGACTCCCCTTATCCTACTAAATGCTCAGGACTCCCACAAGCTACTGCACAGGCCCATTTATTGCAACCCACAACGCTCTGACTACTGGCACATTTCTCCTAAAAGGACCTCCTAGTTGCTAAAATCAATGACCTCTTAGTTTACAGCCAGCTTAATCTTTCCTTGGCTTATGACCCTTTTCAATAAATATCCTTCTTCCTGAAATCCTCGCCTTCCTTAGTTTTGCTTTTAAGTTGAGGTGAAATTGACACAGCATAAAATTAACCATTTTAAAATGAACAATTCAGTGGCACTGAGTACATTCACAGTGCTGTGCAACCACCACCTCTGTCTAGTTCTAAAACATTTTCATGACCCCAAAATGAAACCCTGTACCTGTTAAGCAATTGCTGCCCACTCCTCCAACCTCTCAACCCCTGGCAACCCTGAATCTGTGTTCTGTCTCTGGATTTACCTATTCTGGATATTTTATATAAATGGAATCATACAATATGTGATGTCTTGTATCTGGCTCCTTTTTTTTTTTCCTATGCTTTTGATTACGTTGGATACCTCATATAAGTGAAATCATACAGTATTTGTCTTTTTGTGACTGGTTCATTCTTCTTAGCATAATATCCTTAATATTCAGCCATGTTGTAGCATGTGACAGGATTTTCCTTCCTTTTTAAGGCTGAATAATATTCCTTTGTATTTACCTACCACATTTTAAAAATTTATTCATCCAAGGACATTACGCTGTTTCCACATTTTGGCTGTTGTGAACGGTGCTGCTATGAACATGTGTTTACATGTATGTGGAGCAATATCGCTAGATCATATAGTACTTCTGTGTTAAACTTTCCGAGGAAGCACCAATGTATTTTCTACAGTGATTGCACCATTTTATATTCTCACCAGCAATGTACAAGGGTCCCAATTTCTCCATATCCTTGCCAACACTTGTTATTTTCCTTTAAAAGATTTATTTTGCTAATTTTTAGCCATCATAGTGGGTGTGAAGTTGTATCTTGTTGTGGTTTAGTTTGCATTTTCTGAAGATGAATGTTGTTGAGCATCTTTTCTTATGTTTATTGGCTATTTATATGTCTTCTTTGGAAAAATTTCTATTCATGTCTTTTGGCCACTTTTCAGTTGGGTTCTTTGTCTCTTTGTTGCTGAGTTGTAATTTTTTTTTTTTTTTTTTTTTTTTTTGTAAGAGTTCTTTAGATCTTCTAGTTACTAGACCCCTGTCAGATATATGAGTTACAGATGTTTTTCTCCCATTCCGTAGGTTATCTTCTTCCTTCGGTTTTAAAACACTGCTGTCTGCCTAGCTCTCTTTCAAGCAATAAATTTATTCAGTAGGATAATTTTGAGCACCCAGTATATTGTTAGTCACTGTTTTAGGTAGTGGCAATAAAAATACAAATATTGGGGCGTCCCTGGTGGTGCAGTGGTTGAGAGTCCGCCTGCTGATTCAGGGGACACGGGTTCGTGCCCCGGTCTGGGAAGATCCCACATGCCACGGAGCGGATGGGCCCGTGAGCCTAAAAAAAAAAAAATATATATATATATATATATATATATATATATACAAATATTGTTTAATCTCTGACAACTTTTTATTTTTTTCACTGTCCTCTATATTTCTTTTAATGCCTTAGTGTGAGCATTTTCTGGAGTTATGTTGCCTTCTCTGCAGAGGCTTCTTGCCCCTTTCTTTTTTCCCAGAAAAAGCCTATTTAACCTTCAGGGCACAATTTTAACATCAGTCTCCTGGGAAGATTCTGTGATTTCACCAGGATGAATCGATTACTCCTTCTTTGCTCCTGTAGCACTTTATACATTTAACACAATATTATAGTCCTTACGTTGCTTTATAATTGTTTATGTGATATGAGCTAGGATATGAGCTCTTTAATGTAGGGATCTTATCCTCATAGTTAATAAATCTCTCCCAAGCTCCCAAGCTCTCCTTTTTTAACTTTTCATTATGGAAACTTCTAAATTTATACAAAAATAAAGAGAACAGTGAAATGAATCACCATTACTCATCTTTCAGCTTTGACAATTATCATCAAATGGCCAATGTTGTCTCATCTAAATCCCTTCCATACTCTCTCTCCACTGTATTATTTTGAAGCAAACCTGAGAAATCATTTCATTCAAAAATGCTTTTCTGATTTTTTTGTTGTTGTTATAAAGTTCTTATTTATTAAAAAAAAAAAAAAAAAAAAGTACTTATTTATTTATTTTTGGCTGCGTTGGGTCTTCGTTGCTACGTGCGGGCTTTCTCTAGTTGCAGGGAGTGGGGGCTATTCTTCCCCGCGGCACATGGCCTTCTCATTGCAATGGCTTCTCTTGTTGTGGAGCATGGGCCCTAGGTGCTATGGGCCTCAGTAGTTGTGGCTCGTGGACTCTAGAACGCAGGCTCGGTAGTTGTGGCGCAGGGGCTTAGTTTCTTCGCAGCATGTGGGATCTTCCCGAACCAGGGCTCGAACACGTGTCTTCTGCATTGGCAGGCAGATTCTTAACCACTGCGTCACCAGGGAAGTCCCTTTTCTGATATTTTTAAAGGAAAGATTTGAACATTACGTATAAAACTTCAGTGTACGTGGAATCAACTAACTAGAACTCTCTGTTAACTGTCCCCCAATTTTAAGAGAACAAGACAAATCAAAAGAAATTATCTGTGATCTCAAAGCCTAAACAATTCGATTTAGTAGGTTCTAATCTTACAGCAAAACCAGAATAATCTTCTGAATTTCTACACTTAGAAAAACTCTCAGATGACAAGCTAACGTTCATTACACTGAGCTTAAAGGTATTGCAAGATCTAAATTATCACAGAAACAGCCAAGGTAAAGTATTTCACTTAGACAAGAAATATAGATTTTTATGGTAAACTTTAAAAAAAAAATTTTTTTTGTTAAATCTCATTTTACCAGAAAAATGTTTCATTATATTTAGATATAAAATGACACAGCTAGGACCACAAAGTGTTTTTTAATTGCATTGCATAATGAAGTACGGAGTGCTCTAGGAGTATGGTTAAGAATATTGAAAATTACTACTCTTCTTTTTTTTTTTTTTTTGGCTTTGTTGGGTCTTCATTGCTGCGCTGACTCAGTAGTTGTGGCGCATGGGCTTCGTTGCTCCGCGGCATGTGGGATCTTCCTGGACCAGGGCTCGAACCCATGTCCCCTGCATTGGCAGGTGGATTCTTAACCACTGCGCCACCAGGGGAGCCCCACTACTCTTCTTTTAATCTGAGAAACATTTTTTTGAGTTCTTTCTATTTCCTACATTACCTTTGGTGGCTCTGTTGGAAACTTGTGAAGGTCTTTTCTGATACATCTTATGATTACCACTTTGCTAAGCTACTATCATCTCTTGTCTACCTTTCATGATAGTCTTCTAATTGGTTTTTCTGCATCAGCCCTTGCCTGCCTCTGCTCCAAAGGTGAGAACAGTCCTTTTTAAAACATGTCAGATCCCATCACTCCTCAGCTCGTAACCCGCTAGTGACTTCCTGTCCCACTTAGAGACAGCGTGCCATATTCTCAGTGGATGTGGTATTACTTACTAGGGTCTGTTTTGGAAATTTGAGGCAAGCCTTTTGGGATGTACCATGATTGAGTGGCATTTAGTATGTTGGGGCCTGCTAGTCCATCCTACAGATTCCCTTACCGTAAAGAATCATCTCTCACCCTGTATGATGTTTAAAAATCAATTTTAGAGGTATAATTTGTATAAAATAAAATAGGCCATTTTAAGTGTGCAGTTTGATCAGTTTTGAGAAATGTATACACCCGTGGAACCACCACAAATCAAAGTATTAAAGCATTCCCATCACCAGGAAAAGTCCCCTTGTGTGTCTTCTACATGACTCTTGGATATCCTTTGGACATTCTTGAAGGTGAAAAACCTGTTTATGATGATTTGAGCCTAGAACCTAACTCCATTTATATATAAATACAAAATATTTTTTGCGTGATTTTAATGTACACTTGATCTTCCAGAAGTGCAACTATCATAGAAATTGAGGGAAGATGACACTCTAGAGTGTTCAGAATTTTACCAGAGGTTTGTCATTTAGAAAGTCATGTTAGAGATTACATCAGCATCACCATTTGTGACATTTGAGGTTCCAAGGAAACACTCCTTTATTCTGCATTTGTAGCTGCCGCATTTATGGTGATTATAAAGGTGACATCTTTCTTTATGTTTTTTACAGTGTTCATGTCTGAACATTTACATATTGAAATAGATTTATTTTGTTATAGATTACTTTCATTTAGTTCTCATTTATATGACAGGTTCAGTATTATATTGATTCTTTTGAAGTTAGGTGTGTAGATAAGTTGTATCATTTGTGAGGTTAATTTCAGGATAGTAAGGGAGGAGTATAAAATATTTGTTATAAAAAGAGAGTGGGGACTTCCCTGGTGGCGCAGTCATTAAGAGTCTGCCTGCCAGTGCAGGGAACACGGGTTCAAGCCCTGGTCCAGGAAGATCCCACATGCTGCGAAGCAACTAAGCCCGTGTGCCACAACTACTGAGCCTGCACTCTAGAGCCCGTAAGCCACCAACTACTGAGACTGCATGCCACAACTACTGAAGCCTTCGCACCTAGAACCTGTACTCTGCAACAAGAGAAGCCACCGCAATGAGAAGCCCGCGCACCGCAACAAAGAGTAGCCCCTGCTCGCCGCAACTAGAGAAAGCCTGTGGGAAGCAACAAAGACCCAATGCAGCCATAAATATAAATAAATAAATAAATAAATAAATAAAAGAGAGCGTTGGGCCTGTCAGATTGGAGAAGAACTGTCCTATATATTTCAATCCTGTCTCTTTCCTCCCCTGGATTACCACTCTGATTGAATCTACTATTTACTATTCTCCTCGATGCTCCCTTGCTCTAGCTACACAGGCCACTGGCTTCCCTGCTGTTCCATGAAAGTTGCAGGCACCTCTGGACCCCTGTCCTCATTTGCTGTTTGTTTCCTCTGCTGGAATGCTCTTCTGCCACATATCCACATGGCCCACTCCCTCGCTTTCTTCAGCTTTTTGCTTAAATGCCACTTTCTCAGTGAGGCTTTCCCTGGCCGCCCTGTTTTAAATTGCATCTCTACCCCTCAGTACTCCTCATGTCTCTTCCCTGCTTTATTTCTCTTACAGAACTTATTAGTCTCTTGACAGGCTTACTTATTTATTTTTTTTGTCATCTGTTGACCTGCCCTATGCCCTCTCCCCCGCACCACACTAACATCTAAATTTTATGAGGACAGGTGCAAAATGTGCGTTGGTGCTGGTGAAAAGAAAGTCGTCCAGTTCCCCAGCAAACTGGCATTTGTTTTGATATGCTACATAGTCATCCCTGGGCTCCCTTCTTATCTTCCAGCCTGGTATATTGTACTGGCTTCCCCAGCCCTTAGTCGTATTTATAAAGGCAGCAGCATCCCTAGAGTTTAGAATAGTGGCCAGCACACAGTAGGTACTCAATAAATATTTATTGAATGAATGACTGTCTTTAGAACTCCAAGAGAGGTGTTTTTGTTTGATTTTATTTGAAAGTTTGAAGCTTTAAGTATTTTTAGTTTTATATTAACATGGCTTTCTAGAGAGTAATACAAAGTATATTACCTAGAGATGTACCATTTACATTCTCTTATGTTGTAAAGGTTGGTTGATTCATAATTAGTTCTCTAAAGGTCCTATTGTATTCTTTTCCTCATTAAGAAGATTGATAGCTATAACCTAGTGTTATTTGTAAGCTATACCCATAAAGCACACTGATATGTGTCCTACATATAGTATAATTAACCTGAATCATAAATTACTTATCAGTCATTTGCCTCCATGTGTTAGAGGCAATATATGGTATCTTTCTTAAGAATAAAACTGGGGAAACATTGTTAATACAAATATACTTTATTGATTTGAGCTCCTGCTATTTCAGAAATTGAATTAATTTTCTTGAACTGAGCTAAAAATTTTAACCCTTGAATAATCTCCAAGTAGAAGCAAATCAGTGGTGTAGAGAGGATTACAGGAGAATGATCATCCTATCTAAGAGAACACCTACCTATAAGTAATCATTTGACATAATCATTTATTCATTCAAGCCAATATATATATATATATATTTGTGTGTGTGTGTGTGGTACGCGGGCCTCTCACTGTTGTGGCCTCTCCCGTTGCGGAGCACAGGCTCCGGATGCGCAGGCTCAGCGGCCATGGCTCATGGGCCCAGCCACTCCGCGGCATGTGGGATCCTCCCAGACCGGGGCACGAACCCGTGTCCCCTGCATCGGCAGGCGAACTCTCAACCACTGCGCCACCAGGGAAGCCCCCAAGCCAATATTTTTTAAGCAGCTGTACGCACCAAGCATGTGTCTGGAAATATAAGGGCAAATGAGGCAGAGTCCCCGCCTAATACAAGCAAGTAAACAAATAGGTACAATAAAATGTCATGGTCACCAATATAGCAATCTTACAGGGGACAGAAATGGATAGACGTGGGATTGCAATGGTCATATCTTCTACCTGCAGAATTGGGAATGAGACAGAAAAGTCTTCAAAAAGAAGGTAACACTTGAACCAAATTTCTGGAGTTAAGAATGTTGTTGTGTGGGTTGAATGATGAGATGAAGATATTCTAGGCATAAAGAGCTGCATGATCCAGAGGATGGAAATAACCCACCTGGTTAGCAGAACTGTTTGAAAGGGTTGGAGTGTAGACTGCTGTGGGAGTGAAATGAGTTAAGGCTGGAGTGGTGGGTGGAGGTCAGGGAATGAATGGCCTGGTACCGTGGACTAAAGGAATTTGAACTTTCACCTGTGGGCCATGGAGAACAAGTGAAGTCCTTCAGGAAGGATAATTACATCAGTTTACTTCACTGGTATGTCAGTAATCCATTAGACAGGTGGAACTAGAGGTATTTCAGCTGTTACGGTAGTCCAGGTGAGCATTGCTTGAGATCCCACAGTAAGAATGTAGTGATTGAGATGAAGAGAAGGGAGACAGATTGGAGAAATGCTAGAGGCTATAGGACTTGCTGATGGTTGTGGTGGAGATATGGGGGGAGAAAGGATTTAGCATAAGAGTCATAATCTCAGATGCCTCAAGAGCCAGACAGTGACAAAAATGAATGAAAGAAGCCTTAGCAATCATTGTGGCCATTATGAATACTACATGAAGCAAGAGCTTACCTGAGTGTAAATGGGACATCTGCTACTCAGCTTTAGCCCATTGTTCCGTGTAGGTAGGGCCTGGTGTTGCTTCATTTTCTGATTTTTTTTTGTTTTTATTTGTCTTATTATTTTTTTTCCTTATTTTTTTGGCTGCATTGGGTCTTAGTTGCGGCACATGGGATCTTCGTTGAGGCATATGGGACCTTTCCTTACGTTGTGCATTTTCTCTCTAGTTGTGGTGTGCGGGTTTTCTCTTCTCTAGTTGTGATGCGCAGGCTCCAGGGCGTGTGGGCTCTGTAGTTTGCGGCACACAGCCTGTCTTGTTGAGGTGTAGGAGCTAAATAGTGGTGGTGTGTGGGCTTCGTTGCCCCATGGCATTTGGGATCTTAGTTCCCCGACCAGGGATCGAACTTGTGTCCCCTGCATTGGAAGGTGGATTCTTTACCACTGGACCACCAGAGGAGTCCCCATTTTCTGATTTTTAAAGAGAAGCCTAAATCTGTATTTTTCTGTGACATCTCCCAAATCTTAAATGTTGGCTCAAAGTTTTTTAAAGTTCTGTCTGAACCAAATAAAAACAACTTCAGAAAATAAACAGGGCTTACCTGGTCGCGCAGTGGTTGAGAGTCTGCCTGCCAATGCAGGGGACACGGGTTCGTGCCCCGGTCCGGGAAGATCCCACATGCCGCGGAGCGGCTGGGCCCGTGAGCCATGGCTGCTGAGCCTGCGCGTCCAGAGCCTGTGCTCTGCAACGGGAGAGGCCACAACAGTGAGAGGCCCGCGTACCGCAAAAAAAAAGGAAAACAGCTAAGTTGCAGCCTCTGTCCTAAGATGTCTCCTGTTTTTGTTTGTTTGTTTTTATGATTAGAAGTATGGTGTTATTCACTAAGATAGGAAATAGAGGGAGAGAAGCAGATTGGGAAGATGAAATGGAGAAGGCTAATGATTAGATTTAGACCATGTTGAGTTTGAGGTGCATCAATTAATAGGAAGCTACAAATGCAGGTCCAGAGCACAAGTGAAAAGTCTGAACTGGAAAATAAAGACCTGGGAGTTATTAGTAAATAGATGGTAGATGAAATCATTAGCCAATTTGCTTCGAACAACGTTTCAGGAAAGTTTTGTTTTTCTGTTCTTGCTCACTGGCAACAATTGGTAGAGATACCTCTCCTGGCCCATTTAGGAGCCCTCCAGAATACCTGACAGTCAAGGGCTTCAGAAAAATTCACTTTCTGACAAATGCGAGGATTTTTCTCTTAGTTTCTGTAGCACTGTCCTTATCCCAATGTCTGTTAGCTTTTTGTGTCTCTAAGCAGGATCTTCGTGTCTCTGATGGTACCAGAAGAACTGACATGTGGTAGGCTCTCTGAAGGCAAAAGTCAAATGTCTCCAAATGCCACTGTTTTTATAATATTGCATGATTATAAGTTATTAGAAGACAGGGATTCTTCTACTTTGTTCCATGGTTCCTCCTTAGCAGCCAATTTTCTCTGTGAATCCTTAGAAACAAGAATTGAGTGGAACAAAAGTGAGCTGAATGCTATGTGAAGATGAATTCATCTCCAAGGTGTGATCTCAGTAGCTTGCTCATATTACACGTAGGATGTGGGTCAGTTGCAGCCCTATCAGCCTTCAAGTAGGTGTCATATGTGTCCTCATTTCAGGACCTAGGCTGAAGGAGCATTGCCTTTCTGGGACATTCCCTTTTCATGGCAGATAAAGATGGCTGGTGGAAACTCACCATGTCTTTTAAAGCTTCTTCTCAGAGATTACGTGTATCATATCTGCTCACATTCCGTTGACTAAACCTGACATCTGTGGGTGGGGTTACATAATCCTCTTTCAGGAAGCCTGTACTTGGGGATAATCACTGCAGTCTACAGTAGACGGTGAGTGTATTTTCTATGCTGTGGGTGTAATGAGAAAATGAAAAGAAAGGAAGTGCCATAATTGAGATCTTACTCTTCTGATGGGTTAGGAAAAGTGCTTATAAATAATTAGATATCTATGCAGTAGAGTAGAGGATTTAGTTGTACTAATATAATGAAAGAAAAGAGCCCCAGATTCCAGTGGAGTGAGTCTGCATTCAGATCACATGCTTGGCGCTGATGACAGCCACCAAAGTGAAAATCAGTAGAAGGAATACTGACACGAGAATGGTAGTAACGATGCAATCCTGGCATTCAGTTCTCTGCTGGCCACTCTGATTTTAGAATCTTTGTAGGCATAGCAAATGCATATATGTATAGACTGTGACCACCTGGAGAGCCTCTGCCCCAAGTAGAGGGAGCAGCTGCCATTTCTCAGTTCCAGCAGATGTTGCCATGTGGGGACACTAAGAACACTATTGCCACCTTCTATATTTGAAATCTCACAATTTTTGTGTTGGCTCAAACTTTTAAAAATACACTGTGGGCCAAACAAAATATTCCTGCGGGTTAAATCAATCTTAGTTTGTGACTGCTTATCTAGAGGAATGGATTGATTTCATATCCTTCATATAATCTCCCATGAACATGCTTCTCTCAACACGTGTATTTGTTCTAGTTGTTTTCCAGGTCGGAGGTATGATTTCCTTTTGCAAGGATAGAGTTGCTTAAATGACATGGGTTCCTGAATAGAAGGCCAAAAAGGAAGAGAAGGCAATTCATCCCTTCTCAATTTTTATTCAATGTTCAAATGATCAGAAGAATATTAATTTTAAAGCTGGCTTTCTTCCATGGTATACTTGGAACCAACGCAGGAGAGGCCTAACTTATTGCACAGAGGCCAAAAATGATCTGGTAGCAGCACCCAGAGGGCACTTCCTTCTCATTTTTATTCTTGTATTTGTACTTCCCACCACTGACATTAGTGCTTGATGTTCTCCTACTTATATATAGCCAATTCAGAGTTCATAGACGATGGTGATGGGAAGAAGGTTTTACCCCTAATTTTATTAGAACCAAAGAGTGCTATTGAAATGTCTGCATATGGATGCATGGGTGTCCCGGTTCTTTTATAGTGGCTTCCACAGCTAAGCCCTTCTGTTGCATGCGTATCACTAAAGTTAAGTCACGGAGAATACTCTAATACAGTGATCTTCATTAGGGTCTTCTCAAGGACACGTACAAAATTTACATAGCCCGACCGACAAGGCTCATATTTCAAGATGACCTCAAATATTCAGCTAATCAAAGGGGATAAAAACTTCAGAAACCACACCCAGAAATATGTCAGACTTGTTTCTTTTTGGACTATAAATCCAGGGAATGATTGAGATTCTTTAAATTTAAGCATAAAACCATATGTTTTATAGAATTAAAGGAATTTTTCAGAGTATTTGGAGTATATGGCATTGTACTAGTAGTATACATATTTCTATTTGGAGCTGTTTGACATATTTAGAGGTAACCATATATACTGCCACTACAGTATGTCAGTAGGTTACATCTAAATAAACACACATCTGTAGCATTTGCCTCTTGTGATAGAGTATTTATCAAGAGTTAAATTTAAACTTTAATATTATGTACTCAAATGTGTTAGCTTGAATTACAATAATGGTAAAACTAAGAAAAAAATTTACTAAGTTTATTTATTAAATTTATTAAGTTTAACAATGTAAAATTATTTGTCTGTACTCTTTAAAAAATATTTGAATTAGCTTATAATGAATACAGAGGTACTTGAAAAAGAGAGAGAGACAGAAAGAACAAAAGCCAATTTATGAATGGGTTTGTGGGAGTGGAAGCAATGTGTAGAGATGGTGTATAATTAACCTGAAACCTTAAGAATGACTAGATGTTAAAACTGAGTAGAAAACTTAACTCTGGACTTCTTGCTAAAAAGGGAAATATAAGTTGCATAGTCTTACTAACGACTAAATTGAATGATACCAGTTGCTCAGAAGAAACAAATATTGCCTAGCTTTGAACTCAAAGAAAAATTTACCTCACAAAGCTTGTTATGAAGGACATTGCACAAACAAAAGTGTCCCCAAATTGCAATTTTATGAAAGATGCCAAAATATTCCTTGCATGGTCATTTCAACATAGGCTTTTGGCAGAAGTCCAAGGGCATAATGTTAAATAGATTTCTATGAAAGCTGAAGAAATGTAGATTAATTTTGTAATTTGGGGGTGTTGGTAACATGAACAAAGATAGACTAAATAATTGCTATGCTTTTTACAGTGTCCACTTAGCAAACAATGAAAGATATATTGAAGACAACACGTTGTAAGACTCACAAACCTCCTGAGATCTTTTGTTTTCATTAATTCAGAAAGTATTTATTGATGTCACAATGTATATACTTGTTCTGCCTGTGGCCTAGAAATGTTCATGAATATGTCATTTTTAGATGGTCCTTAAGTATTTATATATGATTTATATATCCATTTGCTTCTAAGGAAAAATTAGGCTTATTGTCAATTCAAACTCTGAGGTGTATATATATATATATATATATATAATTCTGTTTTCAACTATTGTGTTTGTTTTGTTTTTTTGTGGTACGCGGGCCTCTCACTGTTGTGGCCTCTCCCGTTGTGGAGCACAGGCTCCGGACGCTCAGGCTCAGCGGCCACGGCTCACGGGCCCAGCCGCTCCGCGGCATGTGGGGTCTTCCCAGACCAGGGCACGAACCCGTGTCCCCTGCATCGGCAGGCGGACTCTCAACCACTGCGCCACCAGGGAAGCCCTCAACTACTGTTTTTATGAGATCTATAGTTAGTTAGATTTTCACCTATACTAAGGTGAGGATATACAGTTAAAAAAAAAATTCATTAAAAATACTCTATGGGCCTAATTTGGGCAATGTATTTTAAATTGTTAATAAGACAAACAGGGACTTCCCTGGCTGTCCAGTTGTTAAGACTTCACCTTCCAATGCAGGGGGTGCAGGTTCGATCCCTGGTCGGGAAGCTAAGATTCCACATGCGCTGCGGCCAAAAAACCAAAAACATAAAGCAGAAGGAATATTGTAACATGTTCAATAAAGACTTTAAAGATGGTCCACATCAAAAAATAAAATAAAATAAGAGACGGACAGTTCAAACAACGGACAAAGGATTAAAAATATCCAGAAAAAGTTCCAGACTCTCACAAAATTTTATCTGGCTATTTGACTAGCCATTTGTATTTCTGATAAAAGCAAAATTTCAGGTCATGTTCATGTGTATTTATTTTGAGCCTTGACTTGGGGAACACAGATAGCTAATATACATGTCAGATGATTTTGATCATAATGGGTGATAAAAGGTGAAAGAGAAAATGTTGTAATGCAAAGGCTGTATCAAATTCCAAAACATAAAACCTAACAGTTTTGCCCTTTGTTTTCATGGGAAATTGTGCGTGACATTAGTTTGAAATGGGTGAGTAGCCTCTCCAAAGACAGTAGAAAGAATGGGATTAACTTTATTGAGGCTCTCCTATGAGAGACACTGTGAGGCATTATGCTAGGCTTTTTTTGATAGGTATTATATGTCTTCAAGTCCTGTCCATGGCATCTCATACATGGGTTAAGTAACTTGATCAAAAAAGTGTACCAAGTGAGGATTGTAATGATGGCAGGAACACAAGGAAGCTGGTTCCAAAGAGGCTTAGGTAACCTGCCCAGTCCCACAGTGAGGAGGTGGCAGAGCTGGGGTCTGACTCCATAGTACACAAGCAGCAGTATCCGGTTAGAGAGACTACAGAAGCATATAATTTTAAAATTGAAAGAGGCTTCATAGATCATCTAGTTAGTTCATTGTCCTTTAGCACACCAGTTTTATACATGGGGAAACAGATGTTCAGTAACATTAATGTTCTTTCAAATGGAAATAAGGTGTGAAATTATTGGATCAATTTAATTCTTTGCCTAGTACATAATAGACACTCATATTCTAATAAGTAAATAAGAGGACACTATGATACTAATTGTCAACTTTTTTGTGAAGAGAAGGATGTTTTTGGCAGTGAGACAGTCATCAGTGAACTAAATGAATAAAATCCAGGTGCTTGAACTTGGACCTGAGCTCCCCACTCAGACCTCCCCCCACTTCTCCCACCATTTTCCTGTCAAATGCTTAAAAACTGGTTTAGGGGAACATGGAAGTTTAGAGAAATCACAAGAGCATATCTTCTTGTCTGAAGTTCCCCCAAATTAGCCTATGCTTTACCAATTTCCAACTGGAAGTACTTCTGTTACTTAAAACACTTAGGAGAGCTGGCCTATTTTTTAAAAATCAGTGGTTCTGAAAACCTGAATTCTAAGGTCCTCTAGATGGTGTGTTTACTAGATCTCTTGCAGAATAAAAATTTTTTGTAATGTAGTAAGTGTCTAGTTTTGCTTTGGACAGAAATGAATACTTCACTCACCGCATTTAATTAAAAAAAAAAAAACAACTCCTTTGCCTCTCATTCAAAGCAAAGCTTGTCCTCTCTCAGTATGTCCAGTCATGTCCAATCAGGGGTATGTAGTCCACAGATTTTTCACATGAGAGAACTATTTCTTTCAGGATGGAGATTCCACAAACTCCCTCTCTGACTAGCTATTTCCAGTATTTACTCATCCTTATAATCAGGAAGTTCATCTTTGCATCTACCATATATGATTCCTGCAATTTCTCTGGCTCTGCCTGCTGTGCTGACTGGGACAAGCAGCACAGAAATTCCCTCACCAGGGAGCCTTCCCAAACTCAGGCAGATAATGCTCAGTGGCGTGGTTGTCGCCACGAGAGGTGCAGAACAAACTGCAATGTGCCCACCATATGTGTTACGTAACAGCAATCCTACTCTGATGCTCAACTCAAACTCGCCACTGCATTAAATCTCAGTACCCCCAAATTGTTCTGTCCTCTCCTTCCCTTCCCCCATCAAAACAGCTACTTATTAGATATTGAGTGGAACAAAATGATTATCTGATGAAATGTTTTTCATTTAAGCATGATTGATTGAAAACAATTATTTCTCCAGCAGGCATTTGCTTTTTAAAGTAAGCACCTATTGATTAAGGAATAACATGCTTATAACAGAGATATTAGAAGTTGGAGCTAATGTTACTTCCTTTCAGGCCTGTGTAAAGTTTAGAAATAATAATGAAGTGCTTAGCGGGTTGTATCCATACAGCAAGTAGTATCTATTATTATTACATCCTGTAGTCCAGATAGCCTTTGATTCTATAACTAATATTTCCATGGCCTTATCTGAAAAGTTTTCTGCTTTAGTACAGTCCGTATTAACAGTTCTGAAATATAGAGTAAACTAATAAGCTCAGTTTCTTAAATTTGTCCTTATAGGTCTGATTGCATGTCCTTTAAAGCTTTAGAGTGCTTTTCTCTGGAATCTAAGTAATTTGTAATACAAGCATTTATTTTTCCAATATTCCTATAAGATGCATACATTTTAAAATGTAAACAGACAAAATAGAAACATTACTGTAATTTAGAACTAACCAATGCTGAGAACAAAGGAAGGATAACTTCAAGGTTAATAAATTTTGGAATATTGATCATATGTAACAATATTAGACACATTTCCAAATGTGCTACTGTCTTGACTCATATTTAGAACGGGAATCACTTTAATCCTCTATTCTTTTCTATTCTATCCTGATATACTTGTGTAAAACCCATCCTGTGCCACCTTGTGCTTGAACAGATGATTTTTCTTTCCTAAAGTAATTAAATTACACTACTGGTATCCTGCAAAACATCTACTGTTCTTATCCATCGATTTTTCTGTCTTGTTAGAAATTTTAGTTTTAATGCAAATTTCTTAGGTTACAGCCACCCCTTTCAGTTTGGAATTACTCTTAATTATCATCATTCAAATTATTAATGGAAGTGCTAAATGGCTTAGGGTTCAGAACTGATCCCTTGAGGTGATCTTCATTGCCCAGATCCCTATTAGCTGTGATAATATGATGGAAAGAAGGAAACATTGAAAAGATGGAGAAGGTTTTTTGGAAAGGGAAAGAGGCCAAAATGACAGAGAGAGAGAGAGAGAGAGATACAGAGATCCAAAATATCCAGAAAGAAAGATATAGATGAATAATATGACTAAATGAGAGGATGTGGAAAAGGGGATAACGTCTGTGATAGAGAGAGACATGTGGCAAATAAAAGTTCAATAAGTAAATAAAAGTTCAATATATACACCAAGTCTTAAAGCTGGCACACCAGATTTCCATTATTTCCAGTGCCTGATTTAAAATATACTCCTAACTTTAAAAATTTACCATTGGCATTTTAAAAAATTCTCTTCAAAAGTTCATCTACTTTTTATACAGAGAAAGGTCAATAACATTTATATTTGGTTTTGGCTAACATATAGAAACATAGATTTTTCATTTAGAAGAAATGCAGTATGATATGCTAGAGCAAGAGGGCTTTGAGATCCAGGTAGGTTTGTGTTCAAATCTTGTCTTTTCCACTTACTACCTGTTAATCCCAAAAGAATCACTGAATTCTCTTGCCTCATAGGCAAAATGGAGCTGATATTAAAAATTTTCAGGTCTGTAATAAAGTTTAGAAATAATGCACGTTAAAGTGCTTTTTAAGGTAGTATGCATAAAATATATCAAAGCTATGTTTATTAGGTCATGAGTCCCATTAGTCATTGATACAATAAGTAATATTTCTTATTTATTTATTTATTTATTTATTTATTTTACTTTTGGCCACGTTGGGTCTTCATTGCTGCACGCCGGCTTTCTTTAGTTGCGGTGTGCGGGCTTCTCATTGCTGTGGCTTCTCTTCTTGCAGAGCATGGGCTCGAGGCGCACAGGCTTCAGTAGTTGTGGCTCGCGGGCTCTAGAGCGCAGGCTCAGTAGTTGTGGCGCACGGGCTTAGTTGCTCCGCGGCATGTGGGATTATCCCAGACCAGTGCTCGAACCTGTGTCCCCTGCATTGGCAGGTGTATTCTTAATCACTGCACCACCAGGGAAGCCCAGTAAGTAATATTTCTTGCTTGAGTTCCTAGCACTTCATTTAGCAAGTCCTATATATTTTTTTATTTTGAGTGCTTGGTATTGTGTCATTAAATATGAAATTTTAATATTCAGAAAACAATCCACACAAAATAACTCTAAAATTTCATCTAATTATTTCCTCTTGTAATTATCTTGTTTTGCTAATGGGCATCACCTTAACCAAGTGATCAAGTTAAAATCACTAATGAGAAAAACCTTTCATTGTGTGCCCCTGATGCCATGCACCGAGGACACAACATCACTTATTAAGCATTCTTGCCAATGATACATACTTTGATGTAATAATGAGGAAACTTCAAAGAAATCCAAATTGGAGGATATTCTATAAAAACAAATGGACTGTATTCTTCTTTTGTTGTTGTTGTTGTTGAAGTATAGTTGATTTACAATGCTGTGCCAATCTCTGCTGTACAGCAAAGTGACTCAGTTATACACATAGAGACCTTCTTTTATTTAACATTCTTTTCCATTATGGTTTATTCCAGGAGGTTGGATATAGTTCCCTGTGCTATACATTAGGACCCTGTTGTTTATCCATTCTAAATGTAATAGTTTGCATCTGCCAACCCCAAACTCCCAGTCCATCCCTCTCCCTCTTTTGGCAACCACAAGTCTGTTCTCTATGTCTATGAGTCTATTTCTGTTTTGTAGATAGGTTCGTTTGTGCCATATTTTAGATTCCACATATAAGTGATATCATATTTAATGGACTGTATTCTTAAAAAAATTTCAATGTCATGAAAAATAGAGGAAGGCTGGGAAACTTTCCAGATTAAAGGAGATTAAAAGATACACAGCTAAGTGCAATGAGTAACCCTGGATTAGATTCTGGATTAGGGGGAAATTTGCCATAAAGACCAATTATTAGTGCAGTTTGAATATGGACAGTATATTAGATACAATATTTCATTAATGTTAAAATTCCTGATATGTAAAAGAATATCTATAAATATAAATACATACATAGAGACACAGATAGGCAGAGAGAGACAGAGACAGCAAGTACTAAAGCAAATGTGACAAGCTTAAATATTGGTGAATCTGGATGAAACATAGCAGTAATTCTGTGTCCTATTCTTGCATTTCTTTTGTAAGTTTAAAATTATTTAATAATAAAAAGTTCAGGGCTTCCCTGGTGGTGCAGTGGTTGAGAGTCCTCCTGCCGATGCAGGGGACACGGGTTCGTGCCCCAGTCCGGGAGGATCCCACATGCCTCGGAGCGGCTGGGCCCGTGAGCCATGGCCGCTGAGCCTGCGCGTCCGGAGCCTGTGCTCTGCAACAGGAGAGGCCACAACAGTGAGAGACCCGTGTACCGCAAAAAAACCCAACAAAAACAAACAAA
This sequence comes from Neophocaena asiaeorientalis asiaeorientalis, assembly GCF_003031525.2. Taxonomy (NCBI): domain Eukaryota; kingdom Metazoa; phylum Chordata; class Mammalia; order Artiodactyla; family Phocoenidae; genus Neophocaena; species Neophocaena asiaeorientalis. Next base: position 1,161,951 of record NW_020172463.1, on the reverse strand, counting down.
CAAACAAAAAATAATAAAAAGTTCAAAAATAATTTATCTTTTATAGAAAGTAATTGATTTCTTGATGCAGCTAGTTGACTTTTTAAAAAGAATTTCTTTAGAAAAGGCTTACAAGCCCAAATCACAGGCGTAAGTCTGCCCTTAGCAACCTATTAAGATTAATTTATCATAATTGATGCATTATTCTCACGAAAGTGCTTAAAAGACGTAATGAGGGTGATGAATTCTCTCTCATCCTTTTAATGGGTGGTTCCTCCAGGCAAGTATAATGTTATAGAGAGATCTGCATGTAAAATGTTGCATTATTAATATGAACTGAATTGATGATTAAGTAGGAAGCGACAGTTACAATGAACAATTTTGAACTTCCCTATGCAAAAGTTGGACCCAGCCAAAAAAAAAAAAAAGAATTAAACCTCTTTTGGGAAAAATAAATCTCAATTTAGCACATCGATCTTCAGAGAAAACTATTAATATATACATTTCCAAAATCATTTTTAATATTTTAGCTTTGTTTTCTTTGAGATTTTAAGAAGATGTCTCTCCTATAACTTTCTCTTGAAATCTGGAAGCAGATTAAATCTTACTTTTGGGGATTTGGTATTTCAGAAGATAACAGGGAGTCTTGGATGTTTCATCATTTCCCTCTTTATTAGAAATGTGAAATTCTTTGTATGTAACAATCAAAACATGCCGTTTTCAAACAACATAAAAATGGTACTGTTATTTGGCTTAGCATCATTTCTATATTCTCAACTTTGTGTGCATGCATTCATTTTAGGCTGTAATTTTGGATTCTATGTTTCTTTAAAAAAACAGATTTCCTTTATAAAACTAACAAAAAAGCAAATGCTAATTTATTTTGTGTATTCTCCAATTGAGAGTGGCCACAGGATCCAAGAGGCCATGTGTCATGAGGTCAGTGGTGCGGGGGCAAAGAGCTTTTGTAAGGCCCTGGGTGGTCTGGCCAGATTTCCGGGTTGAGTTAGAATAGTCTTTTATATCATGGGATGCCTTGCCCAGGTTGTGCAATGTAACCTTTAAAACTAAGCAAACCTGTTGCTCAGCTACTTCAGTCCTGTTTCTTCTGTATCCAAATCAGGTTATTTCCATACAGACATGGTTCAGCAGGACATTTACCACCTGACAAGAAGGATTGTAAAAATTTCTGTAGACTTACTGGATTTTCTTAAAAAATTGGTTTGAAAATATGCTGTGAGCCAACTGGGGCCCAGAAAGCAGTCTGAAAAACAGGCTTTATTGTCTGGGTAAGATTAAGGTTCAACCAAGAACAGGTGACATCAGATGTAATTGTTCTTTATGGGTGGCTCTCCCCTTGCTCCTTTCTATCCACCTGGGCTACCCAGAAACTCCTTTATTTCTCATCCTAGGACTATGCCACAGGTGTGGCATTGCCACTGGCATAATGCTGGAAGAGTTGCTTCTGCTTCCCACCAAGGCCCAAGACCAGGTCATTGGAGTAGGAATGGATGGACTGTTGTTGCTCTGGGGCAGAAGGTGGGAGAGAAAGTGAGAGGAGTATATAAATCGTCCTGACAGGAGAGCATACTTAATAGTTTCAATCATTACAAATTTCTTTAGTTTTTACAGTGACCTTAGGAGTCAGTCATCTATTCTCTTTGAAGTAGATGATTCATTTCTTATGCTTTGTGTCTGCCTTCCAAATTTATTTTGAGAAAAATGTGCATCAGCTAAGTTTGATCTGAGTTTTTACTGGTATTTAATTTGTTAACTCCTCAAGTATCAGTCCCTCAAAGAAAAATAAAACAATTATGATCCTAAAAAATGGATTTGGAAATTTATTTTTAAAAAGAAGATTAGAAATTGCTGACATTTCTCTGGGTAGTTCTATGCTGTAACTTTCCACTGACAACATCTGAAACTTCCAGGGTTTCTGTTACAAAAACTGCTCTCGCATATAAGGTTTTTCTTCTTTGCTATATTCTATAATATTTCAAGCCTGCAATTACTTTGCTGCATTCTGAGGACATTTCAAGGTCTACCCCATGTAAAAATACATAGATTATTAATTTTATCTGTGTGCTAAACAAATGATTACTGAAGGCCTACTATGTGCCAATCACTGTCTGTGTACCAAAGACACAAAAATGAAGCTCCCAGTCTAATTGGGGAAATATATACATATCTGAATAATTATAAAGTAGTCACAGAGATGTTAGAAGAGATACCTACAAAGTACAACTAGGACCAGACGACGGAACAACTAATTTTTCCAGAGAGAGTCAAGGAATGTAGTAATATTTGATCAAGGTCTTAAAGGATGACTAGCGATTCGCCCAGTGAGTCCACCCAGTGGGAGTAGGCATTCCAATCACAGGGAACATTGTTTGCAAAAGCACAGAAGCCTGAAATGCAAGATAAATCCTGAAAGTGGCCTGGAATCACTGGAATTTAGGGTACAAAGATTAAGCATAACTTCCTTTCACCAGTTGGCTGGCTCTCTAGCAGCTGCCTGTCACATTCTCCTGTTAGTTTCACTCCAGCTTCTGCTCCCAATACAACAGAGCTCTTTTTCTCACTCAGCATCTCTGGTCATTGAGGGTAATTTCTGAGCTAGTTTATGAGCATCAGACTCCTTTCATGAAAGGGGGACACACCTTGTGCCTCTGTGTATATTACTCTCTTTAACAGAACCAGTCCTACCCAGTCTCATTACTCCCCCTATTTATTGGGGTTTATTCCCAAAGACTTTTGACTGTTTTCAAGTCAAGTCTACCCTTGAAGAGTAAAGATTTGTCATCACTTGGGCTAATTAAGGAATACATTGCAAATCCTGAAAATAATCCTGAGAAGTATTCCAAAATACTTCTAAAAAGTATTTAGAAATGCTAGCATTTAGCATCATTATAGCCTTTTAAGATGATTCTTTGAAGAAAGTAATCCTGTGGATGTGCAAATTCCTATGCATTTAAAAATAGCCAGGTATTGTTAACTTTTAGGTATCATAATGGTTTTGTGGTTGTGTGTTTTAAAAAGTCATTTTGGGGAGATATGCCCTGAAATAATATGGTAAAACAGAGTGGAATTTGCTTTAAAATAATCCAGTGGTGGGAGGGGAGGGTAGTGTGGGGAGTATAGATTAAATAATATTAGTGAATAGACATCTGAGGTCCATTGTAATAATCCATTTTTACATATGTTTGAAACTTTCAACAATAAAAAGTAAAAGAAAGTCACCTTACATTGTAGTCACACTTTGTCTTGTATTTATAGGCTGGAAAGGAATAAACATGTCCACAAACATCAAGGTATGTGGTACACTTTGTCACCAGTTCCTTACCACCCCCCACCTAAGTGTAGAGAACCTGAGTTCTCTATAAGTACCTCTGATACCTTTTACTATAAAGATTTTTAATATATATTCATATATAAATAATCTTTTATTAATTCCAAAGACAGCTAAGTAGGCAACTAAACGTATACTGCAAATCAAACAAATTAATGTACACTAAAAATTTGACCTTTTACCCCAAAGAGTGTATTACTTCTTATTTTAGCTTGTCATTGTTTTTTTAATTTTACAGCACAACTGCACTGTGAACACTAATGAATAAATATTATCAAATGCAAAAGTAGAGATATTTTCCCTCTCTTATAATGTATCGAGTTATATTGATTTATTTGCCCTCTTTATAGTGTCCTCCTCCACCTATTTTGTTATTTATTTATTTATTTATTTTGCGGTGCGCGAGCCTCTCACTGTTGTGGCCTCTCCCGTTGCGGAGCACAGGCTCCGGACGCGCAGGCTCAGCGGCCATGGCACATGGGCCCAGCCGCTCCGCGGCATGTGAGATCTTCCCAGACCGGGGCACGAACCCGTGTCCCCTGCATCAGCAGGCGGACTCTCAACCACTGCACCACCAGGGAAGCCCGCCCCACCTATTTTAATAAAATTATTTAAGAACTCCAGGACGGGGCTCCAGTGCACGTTAATGACCGACAGGTCACTGCTGGAGGAAGTTTTCATTTGGCTGTGGAATGGCAGGACCAAGCACAGTAAACCACCTCTCTGCTCCTGCCCACCCCCTTCTTTAGAAGTGTATTTCCTCAAATTATAAAATGCACTGTTGATTAAACAACAGCTTCTTATGCAAAAGAAACCCTACATTTTGGGTAAAATTTTAGAAATAACTGCAAAAATATCCCTCAGTTCTAGAAACGGTGACATTACACATATATTTACCACTTGTCAAGTCACTTAATAGTGAACTCTTTTAAAATACATGTTTAAGTGATTAGTCACTCTCAACTTAAAAAATTTTTTCAAATTGTGAATATTTTATGCCAATAAGGAGATACTACTTAGGCAAGTTGTGCTGTTTGTGGGTAGCAGTCTTCAAACTGTACCTATACCTATACTATGGTACAGGTACTTTACAAGAGATATGAAGGCCAAAAACAGTTTTAAGGGAATTAGGATTCTGGATATTTAGTTTCTCTTTGCACTCCTTAAAAGTGATCTGAAAAAATAATTTCTGGGGAGAGGACCAAAATGGCAACCTGAGAGGCTCCTGAGCTACCCTTCTCCCATGGACACACAGAAAGTACAGCTGCATATGGAGCAATTCCCACTGAAAGAGATCCAGAAACTAGCCAAGCAACTCCTACACATTTGACAAATAAGAAAATTCCCACATCAAAATAGGCAGGAGAGACTGAGACATTCTCTCACCATAAACCTCGCCCCTGGCACAGAGCCATACAATAAGGACTAATCCGCTGACTGCCAGCTTTTCCCTGAGGAGTGAAAGGTTTGGACCCCACATTCAGCACCCCAGCTTTTAGCACTTCCATTTGACTAGCTCCCAAAACACCTAGCTCTGAAAGCCAATGGGGCTTGCATCCACAGGACCCACAAGACCATAGCAAACAAATATAATATTAATAAATGGTGTTGGAAAACTGGACCTTTATCTTACATCATACACAAAAATCAACTCAAAGTGGATTAAAGACTTAAATATAAGACCTGATTCTTCAAAATTTCTAGAGGAAATCATAAGGGGGTAAGCTCTTTGACATTGGTCTTGACAGTGATTTTTTGGAATTAACCCCAAAAGTAAAGGCAACAAAAGCAAAAATAAAGAAATGAGACTACATCAAACTAAAAAGCTGCACAGCAAAGGAAACCATCAATAAGATGAAAAGGCAATCTATGGAGTGGGTTATTTCACTTAGCATAATGCCCTCCAGCTTCACCCAAGTTGTTGCAAATGATGGGATTTCCTTCCTTCTTAAGGCTGAATAATATTCCATTATATATATACTACCACATTTTCTGTATGCCTTCACTTGAGGACAGGAATAGGAGAAAATATTTGCAAGCCACATATTTATAAGGGGTTAATATGCACAATATACACGGAACTCATCCAACCCAATAGCAAAAACGGAAATAACTGAATTAAAAAATAGGCAAAGGATCTGAATAGACATTTTTCCAAGGAAGACATACAAATGGCCAAAAGGTGCATGAAAAGGTGATCAGCAGGTAAATGCAAATCAAAACCATGATAAGAGGGGCTTCCCTGTTGGCACAGTGGTTAAGAATCCACCTGCCTATGCAGGGGACACGGGTTCGAGCCCTGGTTTGGGAAGATCCCACATGCCATGGAGCAACTAAGCCCGTGCACCACAACTACTGAGCCTGCATGCCACAACTACTGAAGCCTGCCCATCTAGAGCCCACGCTCTGCAACAAGAGAAGCTACCGCAACGAAGAGTAGCCCCCGCTCGCCGCAACTAGAGAAAGCCTGCGTGCAGCAACGAAGACCCAACGCAGCCAAAACAAAAAAGAACAACATGATAAGATATCACCTCACATCTTTTAGAATGGCTGTCCTCTAAAAGACCAGAGATAGGAAGTATTGTCAAGGGTGTGGAGAGAAGGGAACCTTTGTGCACTGCTGGTGGAAATGTAAATTGGTGCAGCCACTATGGAAAACAGTATGGAGATTCCTCAAAAAATGAAAAATAAAACTATCATATGATCCAGTAATCCCACTTTTGGGTGCATATCTGGAGGAAACTAAATCACTATCTTGAAGAGACATCTGTACTCCCATGTTCATAGCAGCATTATTCACAATAGCCAAGGTGTAGAAACAACCTAAGTGCCTGTCCTCAGGTGAAGGGATAAAGAAAATGTGGTAGTATATATATAAAATGGAATATTATTCAGGCTTAAGAAAGAAGGAAATCCCATCATTTGCAACAACTTGGGTGAAGCTGGAGGGCATTATGCTAAGTGAAATAACCCAGACAGAGAAAGACAGATACTGCATGGTATCACGATATGTGGAATCTGGGAAAAAAAAAAAAAAGTCAAACTCACAGAAACAGAGTAGGAAAGTAGTTTCCTTGTGTGGGGTGGGGTGCAGTGAGGGAAATAGGGAGAGATTGGTAATGGGGTACAAAAACAGATGAATAAAGTCTGAGGATCTAATGTATAGCATGACTGTTGTTGATAACGCTGTATTGTATAACTGAAATTTGCTAAGAGAGTAGAACTTAAATGTTCTCACCAAAAAAAAAAAGAAGGTAAATATGTGCAGTGCTTGATATGTTAATTAACTCAACGGGACAAATCCTTTTATGGTGTATGCATATATCAAATCATCACATTATACACTTTAGATATCTTACGATTTTGTCAATTATACATCAGTAAAGCTGAAAAATATTTTTTTAGCTGATCTGTCTGAGGATACAACATTTCCACCTCTTCTTTCACACACCCCTTCCCCACTATCTCATATTTTAAAGAAGAAAGGTCTTCTCTCACCCTAATCTTTCCATCGTGTATTACCCTACAGTAGAAAAACCTCTGTAACCCACTGGTGTAATACAGTATAGGTATTGGTATTGGTGTTGAGAAGGGGAGTCCCACTAAAGAATGAATAATAAATCCTTTTGCAATTATATGGCTTCCTAGTTTGCTTTTAGAAAAATCACAGGAAGATCTACAATCAAGTTGTCAATTGATAGATCATTAAAAACAAATTTTTGGTGCTAGGTTTCCCCTGATTTTTGGCATATGTTTCTGACAGAGTGCAAAGAATTGAGGGCATTGATGTAACAAAATTCCCTCTATTCCTACCTATTTATTTACATGAACAAATTTTTCTCAACATCTGCATTAATAATAAAACACAAAAAGTTGTGGAGATAATACTGGGGTTGAACCCTATCTCAATTTAGTCATAAGTAATAAGTAATTATGGCTAAATCGATACCTGACCTAATTTTAGCAAAAATTAGATACTTGACCTAACTTTAGCAAAGCTAGCCAGTCCTCATCCAGCTCATTAAAAGATATATTTAAAATAAAATTTTGGTTTTTCTGTTTAATAATTACTTATCAAAATTTATAATATATTTATATGGTTTTTATCAGTACTATACTAATATTAATAAACTGATAACTCAATCTAGAATAATTTTTAAACACAGCTTCATGGTCACTGATATAAAAAATATAATTTCAACATTTATGCCTTTCGTTGTGATAATTAGACAATTGACAAAAGACAATAATAAAAATATGTCATATTAGGATGAAATGTTTTGATAGAAGCAGAATGGAAATAAATTCAAGTTCAAGGAGAAAAAGGAAAGATGCCAAATTTCATTATTAAAGAACAGCTTGTTCATATATTTTTTTAAAAATAGACGATGTGTATTTAGATACTATTGGATATATTTTTTAAAGTACTGTAATTTTCTTTCTAGAGACAATATTTACAATACACTGGAAGTTACATCCTTTGCAACTGATTTAGCTTGGGATGAAAAGTTTTAGATGTCAACTTCATAATGTGCAAGAGGATACAAAGCTTTACAAGATTTTTTTGGAAATGTTTGCAAGTAAAAAGTTTGAAGACCACTATTTTAGGAAACTCAGTCAGAGATCAGTGTGTAGAATGGATAGAAGGGGGAAAAATTGGGCAGGACACTAGTTAGGGGACAATTGATTTTTTCCAGATGTAAGGAATTTGAACTGTATTAAGTTTATAGTCATGGAAATGAAGACAAACAGACTGAAACCAAAGCTACTAAGAAATAAGAATTATTAGTGTCAATCCCTGCTTCATTTCATCTTAAGTTTTAAATACGGTCAAAACTGAATTTCCCAGTGTTTTCCACCTTTAGCTTCTATCCGACTCGGTCCTGAGCTCCTTCCTGTCTTCCATCCCTCCCTCCCTCCCTTCCTTCCTTTCTTCCTTCCCCCACTATTCATCAGACACTCTGCAAAGTGCTGGGACTTCTGAAACAGTTAAAATCAGGTCTCTTCCCTATAGTAGGGAAGCTTACAGCTGAGCATGGCGGTGAGAGAGATATCATATATGGCTCACACAGCTCCATCTCCCTCCCATTTGTAACACGATAGAGGAGAGGAAGCTGAAGCCTCCATTTCCCAGACTTCCTCAGATTCCATGTGTGGCCCAGCCTCTGCCCAAGCAGACATATGAATGTCATATTTGGAAGACGGAAGTGAGACAGAGGTGTCACACCTGCTGCTTCCACTAGCAAGCAGGGACTTTGAGGGTCTGGTTTTTCTATGGCAGTGTAGCAGAGGCCCCAGCGTCTGATACCTACTTTTGTGTGTGCTGGGGACATCCACTTGGATGGCATGGATCTGGACTGAGGCAGTGTGCCTGGAACCAGCAGTTGAGACTCCCATTTCCTTATTCCCCAGCTTTCTGATCATTCCCCAGTTTTCTGACCATGACACAGGCAATAGCTACCTTGGTTGACATGTCTGACAGTCATTCCTGGAAGCTCAGACTGGAGCTTGTTTCCCCAGACTTTCTAACAATTTTGTAAGCACCTGATTTGTTATATTAAGTCCCTTTAAGTTTAAATGAGCTAGAATGGCTTTTATTAGCAGCCAAATTCTGGCTGATACAAATGAAGCCCATCGTTGCTCCCAGCCTCCTACCAGCCTCTTGTATTGTTCCCTAGGTCTCTTTGTGGTCAAACAGAGCTGTTATACTACAGGTCAATGAAACCCTGGAATGGGTACATTGTTAAGTGAGTTGCCACTGTTCCTCTCCTGCGTATTTTAATTCTCAGAACTAGTCTCTGACAGGACTTGTTGTTGATGCTCTTTGTGGTGAACTAGAGTCTCTCCTGCCCTATCCCGGTGAAGGCTATTCATGAACAGATCTAAAAGGCGACTTCAGAAGTATTGAACTCTTACAGACTGTTTACTCTATTTCTCTGCCTCTATGTTCCATCCACCTGCTTGGGACTCCTTTACTTCCTCTTGTGCCCTTTGGACAGGATGCCTTACTCACCTAGCTGCTCCTCCACAGTGTGTCTTTCTGTAATTGGGTCATTTCTTTTAGAGCACTGATTCTGTTTAGTTGACCTAAGAAGTTCCCTGGAGAGCTAATTTAAAATGAAGATTCCCCAACCCAACCCTGATTCAGTAGGTCTGAGGTGTGTCTGGTAGTCCGCATTTTTTTTAAAAAAACAGGAACTTTTTTCAAAAATGTATTTATTTATTTATTTTATTTTGTTTATTTATTTTTGGCTGCGTTGGGTCTTCATTGCTATGTGTGGACTTTCTCTAGTTGCGGCGAGTGGGGGCTACTCTTCATTGTGGTGCACGGGCTTCTCATTGTGGTGGCTTCTCTTGTTGTGGAGCACGAGCTCTAGGGTGGACGGGCTTCAGTAATTGTGGCTCACAGGCTTAGTTGCTCTGCGACATGTGGGATCTTCCCAGACCAGGGCTCGAACCCGTGTCTCCTGCATTGGCAGGCGGATTCTTAACCACTGTACCACCAGGGAAGCCCCGCAGGGGCTACTCTTCGTTGCGGTGTGCGGGCTTCTCATTGTGGTGGCTTCTCTTGTTGCAGTTGCAGAGCACAGACTCCAGTAGTTGTGGCACGTGGGTTCAGAAGTTGTGGCTCGCGGGCTCTAGAGTGCAGGTGCAGTAGTTGTGGCGCATGGGCTTAGTTGTTCCGTGGCATGTGGGATCTTCTTGGACCAGGGCTCGAACCCATGTCCCCTGCCTTGGCAAGCTGATTCTTAACCACTGTGTCACCAGGGAAGCCCATGGCAGTCTGCATTTTAAACAAATGCAACAGGGCTCTCTGACCCACCCTGGCCTTGTATTACACCTTGACAACTCTCTGATGGGGTTAGGACAGAGAGTAGGTCCTAGCTCCTTCCCTCTTCCCTGTACTGTGGAGGGGAGGAAAGAGAGAGGTTAAAGGTAGCCCCTAGGTTGTAAATTTAGATGAGTAGGATTATGATTGGAGCACTGGTTCAAACAGCGAAATTAGGAAGGGAAGCCAGTTTGTGGAGGAACTAATGAGTTCCGTTTGAGACATGTTGGTTTTGACATCCAAGTGAAGATGATATATTGTTGGCAGCTTGTCATGGATTGATGACTCAGGTCTTGAGGTTAATTAGTGAGATGGATTCTCTGTTGAATGGACTTCAGAGAATTGCTGCTGTAGCTAAATTATTTCTTTAATGTGGTGCAACCATGATTGTCCTGAAGATGACATATATCTATTGGTGTCATTCCCAATATGACATGGAGTCAGACATATTTTGTGTTTTCTATTGGGTTGTATAATAGGAAAAGTGAGAAGATTCATGGTGTGATAATCAGTGTTCTATGTAGCTTAGGAGATGCCTAAGGCCCACCTCTTTCCCTTAGAGCTCTCCTCCTCTCCCTCAATTCTTTCTCCCCAGGCGACTGACAAACATACCTCTATTATGTAAACTGGGGAAGGAAAAATTATGTAGGATAATTGTAAGAGAAGGGAATAAAACCTCAAACTACAAGTATTATTGTAAATGTTTCAACTGGCCACAAAGTAGGTAGGATGAAATAATACTTTTCCTACAGATGTCTCACAGGTCTTTGTCTGGGCTTCATCCAACCTATTGTAGAAATTCTGTTTCGTCTCTAGGACTGAAACCCATTGTTTAAAAGTGGCTTTCAAGCTCTCTTTTCAAGTGAAATCTTACGCAGAAATAGTATTTCAGAAGTGTAACTGTACTTGATCGAGTTCAAATATATACCATTTATTCATTCTAAAGTTGTTGCCTAGGTTTCATGAGAACGGTGAGGTTATTTTGATGGAGAGAAAATTTTTAAACTAGGATATATGGATGATGGTTGTATGTGAGCAAACAAATTTCTTTCCAACTGTATATTGATAAAATCCTGATTTATTCAGAAAAGTAGTTGCAAATGGAACTTAAAAAAACCCAGCATGTTTTGCAATTGTTGGATACTATAGATAAACAGATATGGTACCAGAATCCTAATTCTATACTCTACCCTAAAATGATATGACTTTGACAGTGGGTCAGTCGTAAATATTCATTGAACACTTTGTATGTTCTAGATACTGCGACTGCATTAGAAAAAACAGACACATGGAATTTATAACCTAACCAGGAGGATAGACACTAAACAAATAATTGTAAGTAATTATAAGTACATAAATTGCAAGGTGAAAGAAATTCTAAGTATACTGGGAATGTATGACAGGAGACCTAACCTTGTATAAAAGTGGGCAGAGACGTTCTTCCTAAGGAAATCATGTTTAAATTGAGACATGAGGGCTTCCCTGGTGGCGCAGTGGTTGAGGGGCTGCCTGCCGATGCAGGGGACGTGGGTTTGTGCCCCGGTCCGGGAAGATCCCACATGCCGCGGAGCAGCTGGGCCCATGAGCCATGGCCGCTGGGCCTGCGCGTCCAGAGCCTGTGCTTCGCAACGGGAGAGGCCACAGCAGTGAGAGGCCCGTGTACCACAAAAAAAAAAAAAAAAATTGAAACATGAAAGGTGAATAGGCAAAGGGAAGAGCAGTAGAAGTATTCCAGGTAGATGGGCCACTATGTGCAAAGGCCCAAAGGTGGGAGAATCATGGTTTACTTGAGAAACTAAAAGCCAGCATGGCTCTTCCCCAACAAAGCTAGAGAGACTAGTGAGCTGTTCATAGAGGCTGAAGAGTACAAGACTTTCTAGCCAATGCAATGCAATGGAGTAATTTGTAAAGAATTAATGTGTTTTTAATGCCAGGACTGTATTAACCTTCAACCCTCCACCACTTGGGCTGTAGGCAAAGAGGTATTCCCCTAAGATGTGAAGAGAGTACCACAAAGAAAACCAATAACAGAAACTTCAAATTTTTGACTTTTCGGTCTAAACCAAAAAAAAAAAAAAGAAAAAGAGGCCAGGAATTAGAAAATTTGGGGCACTGTAGTTGCTGGGTAAGGATAGAGTACAGGGCCTGCATAAGGTGCCAAAGAGAAGGGCCTGGCACAGCCTCACAGATAAGCATGATCCCTAGTGGGCCGGTGGGAACAGCCAGATGCTTTCCCACATGGCCAGAAATTGACACATAAGAACAGACTGACCGTGAGGGTGCTGGCGAGGCAATGCAAGCACTGAGGGAGCAAGTGTCTAGAGGAGGAAAGACAAGGGATCAGTATACTGGGGTGGGGTTGGAGTCCATCAGTTAATATCTCTTATATCATCCTGACATATCTCTGTTAAGTATTTGGGCATTATTTGAATGACAACGGAAAGCCACTGAAGGATTTTAAATACAAACCTGACTTGATGATACCCCTCTCTAACTGGGTAAAGAAGGTGGTTAGAAGGAGGTGAGACTCTTCTAGAAGGATATTGCAGTAGCCTAGGCAAGAGATGTTGGTAGTCTGTACAAGGATGGTAGCAGTGGGGATAAAAGGAAAGGGACAGTTTACAGACATCTGTTTTAGTTGGCTCAGGCTACCATAATAAAATATATAATAAATACTGGGTGGCTTAAACAATAGGAACTTATTTTCTCACAGTTGTGGAGGCTGGAAGTCCCAGATCAAGGTCCACCAGGTTGGTTTCTGGTGAGAGCGCTCTTCCTGGCTTTCAGATGGCCACCTTCTCACTGTGTCATCACATGTCAGAGAGAGATCTCTATTCTCTCTCTCTCTCTCTCTCTCTCTCTCTCTCTCTCTCTCTCTGTCTCTTCCTCCTCTTATAAAACCACAGTCTTAGATAGAAGAGAGTGGGAGGAGTCAAAGATGACACTTGGGTTTCTTGAGTAGAAGTGATAGTGCTGTTTATGGAGATTGGGATCACTGGAGGTAGAGAATATTTGGGGAAGAAATATCTGAACTGAATGTTAAATGTGTTTATTTTGAAGTATCTATGAGATATCAGAAAGCAAATGCCAAGTGAGTTGTTTTGTTGGTTTGGAATTCAGAAAAGACATCTGGGGTACAGGTGTCATTTTAGGTCTCATCCCTCTACACATGGTCAGTAAGCAATGGGAGTGGGTGAGAGCCCATATGGCAGTGGTTCTCGATCTTAAATGTGCATCAGGATCGCTTGGATAGCTTGTTGAGACACAGATCGCTTTGCCCCACCCCCAGGTTTCTGGTACCACTGTGCTTGCAGAAGCATATGAACATTTTAAGGCTTTTGAAATTTTGACTTTCAAGAGAGCGCCTAGCAATTTACATTTTTATCAGCTGAGTATGAGAAAGCCCATCCCACTGTACCCTTTATTGCATTCAATATTGTAATTTTTAATATTAGAGGCAAAAAATGTGAACTAATTGCAATTTTATTTTACACATCTTGGGTTTTGTGGGGTTTTTTTACTTTTTTTAAAAAAAATTCTGTCAGTTTTACCCCCCAAAAAACAAGTTCTTGGTAACTCCATCAGCTGGGATTGTAGGATGCCTCTGTGATAGTGAACATTCTTTTCTCCACATTTTGAAATGCTGTTCGCACGTCCTTCAGTTTTTGGTAAAAACCTTTCTGTTTTAACATATTTATCTTTTACCACGTTTATTCTTTGGCCCCTTCAATACACCATTGCATTTTGTGATCGGCATATTTGGGAGACAACTCACATTGATAAAATGTACCCTAATGTGTGTGAATTGTCACAATTAGGCAGGTCTTTAATAGTCACCTCTGTGAATACGATGAAAATACTCTGCTACTGATAATAGCAGAGTATTTTCCAAGTTGTATAATATAAAAATGTGACCTAGGTAGTGCTAGAGACAGTTTCCACGTAGGGTAAGTAAAACCATGACATTGTGATTCTGATTGACCCCAGGTTGTCCTATGGCTTATTAAGGGGAAAGGGCCCAGAAATTCTTCCTCTTCTTCTAAATGTAGATCACACTTGACTGGCTCTGGCAAACTGGCCATGACCTTATGTTCCGTCTTACACGATCCCACTGCCTGTGAAAGCCAGCCCACATGCTTAGCTAGACAGCAGTGAAGCTACTAATGGCAAAACCAGATCCTGCTGGGAACTCAGCTGTCTTGTCTCTGTGGCTCTTTCAGTCAAAACTGGGTTACTTTTCTGACAACCTCTTTCAGTCAACGATGTTAGATAACTTGAAATTATACTTCAACATATGCTTCAAACACTTTATTACTCTTTCCTGGCCTGCAGCCTCCCTTGTTAATTTGTCATAACATCTGCCTGGGCCCCCTGTCATCACTTCTCTTGGCACCTGACAATCTCAGTTCAATGAAGCTGGGATTAGGTCTGTCTTGATGGCTGTGAAGCAGATGTTCCCACAGTCATCATCAAATTGCATTTCTTAAAGCCCCACCCTAGAGTTAGTTAATCATAGAGATACTTTCTGGCTCTTTGAAGTGAAGGGTAGCCGGCAGATTTTGCAGATAAAGTGAACAGAGACATAATATGGCATCATAGCAAGGCCAACTCTCTCCATATCCAAAGGACATTGGATTTTACAATATACTTTTATTCGGAATGGAGATTTGGGGGATCCTCTACCTCTTGTTAGATTAGGGAAAGAGCAGAGAATGGTGGAATGGACTTTAATTTTGAGTTTAGACAGACCAGTGTCTGGGCTGTATGATCTTGAGCAACTTTGCTCATTTTTCGGAACTTGTCCCTTCATTTGTGAAGTGGGGTAATACATTTCTTGCAGGGCCATTGTGAAAATGTGGAAACATGTAAAACACATTGCAGGTGCTCAGATGTCACTTCCCTTCCCTTATTGACTAGGAGTAGCCATTACTTTGTGAAAGGGGTTGTCAGTACATGACTAGGACTCAGAAGCTTAGTTCTTCAGTGAATAGCCTGATTCTTTGATACTAATGTCTCAGCTTCAAGGGCTTGAGTAATCGTTTTATTGCCTTGAACTTCCTTTGGCACAGGGTCCCACCCACCCCATATGAAAGTGAAAACCACTGAGCAGCCAAGTGTTCCTCAGTTGTAAGCGCTCTCAGCACAAATGTGTGAAAAGGAATTTAATGGCCAGAAAGCAAGTAACTACAACTGAATATCGCATATGAATACCAAGGTTCCCAATAAATCCAAGGACTCTTATATGTCATGCCATTAACATGACTATCTCCCCTTCTCTTTTTACAGTCCGTGGTGATAGCGTGAGACAAGGAGTTAGATTGAGAATGTTCCTGTTTTGGGCTCCGTTGAAAGCCTCTGATGCAGTTTCCTGCCAGACCTCCACTTTCTCTTTGCTGGAGATTTTTCACAATTACAGTAACACCATAATTAGAACTTCTGAAAATCACAAACTAGATAGAAGCTGGATGTGCTTTAGAGCCCTTCTCTGTAGAGAGAGATGGAACAACTCAGCTTAGATTTGTGATATGCTGATTACCTATCACCCATGCCAGTTACTAAATCAGAATCTCTAATCTTTATGAGCAAGACATGGTCAGCTCATAGTCTCATTACTGTGTTTACTCCAAAGAACAAATTCTTCTAAATTTTAAAAAATTTCACTCTTTTGAATAATTCAGGCTGTATCTCCACACAATCTCTAATCTCTTCTAGTCCAGATTCAACAGGTGTGATTGTTTGAATGTATTTTCCTTTAAGCATACTGAATAGAGAGATGAAAATCAGGATTTCATAAAATATAATGTAATTTAGAGGCAGGTTATTAACTTTATGAAAAAGAGTTCCTTTTCTAGTTGAAACTTCTTTGGCCAAACTAAGGTGGTGATAAGTTCATGGAAAAGACAGGCAGGGATGCTTGAGAAGAGCTCTGGTCTAGATTCTGGGGCCATTACCAACTAGTTTTCTCTTGTTAGTTATATCAGATAATTCTTTGGCCCTCAGTTTCTTCATATTAGAGCGCTGAGCAGGATAATCTCCATGGTTTCTTCTATAAATTCAAGTTACAGGAACTAATCTATTGTTTAAAACAAGGCCCAAATTTCTGTCTTGGACATTGAGTCGCTTATGGAATTGTTAGTGAAGTCAGGAATTTCCCAAACTCTATTTCCCTTTATTCCTGAGTTCTACCATTAAGCACCACTGGTAATAGAATTCTAAATATTTTATTATAACAACAGCAATTTAACATTAAATTTAAGAGCATATGGAGAAAAAAATGGTTCAAGTTAAAAGCATGCTGATATGTTTCATGTGATAATGAGCTTGCAAATGAGCTTGTATTCAATAGGCTTGCAAAGTTTCTAACTAATGCAATATTTTGTTTTACAACTTATATCTGTATCTATTAGTTTCTAACTAATGCAATATTATGTTTTACAATTGGTATCTATAAAGTCCATTGATCAGTGCCTTTCCCAGTTGATTGAAATGTGTGTAAGTTGACATTAGCGAGAACACTTTCCTTCAGATCACACCTGTCATAATACGTGATTTGAGTCCTAAATTTAAATTCATATTGCATGGCAATTCCCTTGCGTTTCTCTGGTACATTTAAGAAGGTTGATGGTATTACTTAACCAAATTTTTAAACATTAGGATAACTCATTATTTAAAACAAATTTGAGAACTGAAACTCCACCAGTCATTAGAATGACTTTAAAAGTGACTCACCGAGTTTGGTGGTCAGCTTATTTTTTAAAAACTTGGTTTGAATGGAAAATTGAAAAAGCAAAGGACTATTAATAATGGCAGGAGGTGGATGTATAAACAAATGTAGTAGACCGTGGTGACAGAGATGTGAAATTGCTGCATTTCTAAAGAACCACATCCCCATTTTTTTTTTTTTGTCACCTTCTCAACAAATAGTGGTTTTATGATTCGGAAAAATATGTACTGAATGTTGAGACTAGACCATCAAAATCATTTTTATTCAAGAGGGTGAAAAGATTTCAATAAAGAATTTTAGGACTCAAAAGTAAGAATGAGTATTATTTGTTTTAATCTGAACTTCACACCATAAAGGAGATCAAACATTGTCACAAGTGTTTATAATGACCATGACCAGAAAGTTCTTCATTTCTCACATCCAGGAAGTTATCAGGTCTTACTGACTCTATGTCCTAAACATCTTCAGTTGCATCCTCTTTTCTCTGTCTTCACTGTCACCACCTAGGCTCACGCCATTATCATTTCTTACCTGGATGACTGCACCAGCTCCCACCTGTTCTATTTCCAATATCGATTCTACATTCTGCCAACAAATTGACCTCAAATAAAAGTCTGATTGTGGCTCTCTTCTGTTAAAGACTTCAATGAATTCCCATTGCCTTGGAAATAAAATTCAAACCTTCAGCATGACATAAAAGATTCTTTATGACCTGACCTCCATCCTTCTGTTCAACCTTATCTGCCAGCCCCCTCTTCCACACTCCAAATTAACTTCTTGGTTATGCTGAACCACATTTTAGCTCCCTAAATGCACCTTGCTTTCTCGCCATATTTCTCTGCATGTACTGCTCCTCTTGCTTGGAATGACTTTCCTCACTTTTTCATCTGGGAAACTGTTACTCATCCTTTAAGAGTCAGCCACCATCTCCTTTTTTCACCTCTAACCACTCTTCCAGTTTGCTGTTCTGCTGGTACGTTCCCACGCGTGTCCTATCGCATGCTTCATCCTACTCTGAATTGCACCTCATCGCTGCACTGCAGGGCAATTGTCCACTTTCTCTACACTGAGAGCTCTTGGAGGGAGAGGACTGTATCTTGTTCATCCTTCTCTCAGCACCTTGCATAACGCCTGGCACAGAGTAGGCATTCTGTAAATGTATGTTATGATAACCAATGTATAAATAACCCAAGAAAGAAAAGTTCAACATGGAGCAGCTTTAAAATGGGATTAATTATAAGAGTTGTTGATTCAAATTGTTTTTAACACTATTGAAACTGCTACAACCTACAATAGAAAGGCTCAAAAAATACAAAAAACTCACAGTAAACATTATTTTTACTTGACTAGAAAGAACCACATTAAAACAACAACCTTTCTTTCTTTTTTTTTTTTTTTTTGCGGTACGCGGGCCTCTCACTGTTGTGGCCTCTCCCGTTGCAGAGCACAGGCTCCGGACGTGCAGGCTCAGCGGCCATGGCTCACGGGCCCAGCTGCTCCGCGGCATGTGGGATCTTCCCAGACCGGGGCACAAACCCGTGTCCCCTGCATCGGCAGGTGGATTCTCAACCATTGCGCCACCAGGGAAGCCCACAACAACCTTTCTTGATACTCTTTTATTCTACTTGGAAAGAAAAGGAAGCTTTTTTTCCCCTCCATAATCTTATAAATTCATAATTTCCCTTCTCTCAAACTGCAGTTGTCACTGGCATCTTAAATCTGTGAAACCTTATCAAACCTAGTTAAAGCAGAAGAGGTAACTACTGTTTACACTTCTTCAACCACTCTCTAAAGTTATTAGACATTTTACTTACATGTTCACAATGTAATTCTGAGAAAAACACAAGTCCCGAAACAGTATGCTTTCATAGGGAGAAACAACAGGCACAACAAGGATGAATCTTCATAAACTTGGGCATCCAGGAGATATTATCTTATTTTTTTATAGGGTGGTCATTCTATGAACTTAATTTCAATATAAGCCCTAGTTGGAAGGCAACTAGAATGAGAGGTGACAGAAACTTAATCTTAGAATGAGAGGTGACAGAAACTTAATCTAAGTCAATTTGGACTTCTCTTTTCTTCTTGAAGTCTAGGGGCTGATGTAGTTCCTGGGTGTCAGAGGGGTAGGGAGAAGGCGTGTTTGGCCCTTACTCTAATCATCTAACTAGCTATCTCAAGTATTTTTGTAATACGCACATGGACACGGTACAGCTACAGGCCACACACAGTTGACAATGATCTCAAACTGGCTATTACAGACATCTAAGATACTGAAAGCGAAAGTGACAGCATACAGCTTTCTACTAGAACCAAGTGATGGATATTATGATCTAAGCTCCAAAGTACGTAATATGCCCTCTGGGGAGCTCAAACCAATTTCAAATAAGTTTAAAATGTCATACAAAGTTAATGCATGTAATGAGTTCTACGGAAATTAAAATATTATATAAGGTTCAAAGTATGTAATATTGTATTGAACAATAAAGGTTTTTTTTATGTCAAAAACAAATTATTTGGGCTTCCCTGGTGGCGCAGTGGTTGGGAGTCCGCCTGCCGACGCAGGGGACGCGGGTTCGTGCCCCGGTCCAGGAAGATTCCACATGCCGCGGAGCTGCTGGGCCCGTGAGCCATGGCCACTGAGCCTGCGCGTCCGGAGCCTGTGCTCCGCAACAGGAGAGGCCACAACAGTGAGAGGCCCACGTACCGCAAAAAACAAACAAACAAACAAACAAAAAGCAAATTATATTTAAGTTGTCAACACTGTATCTGCCAAACCAAGGATGTCTGCAGGCCACATGTAGCTCCCAGGCAGTACATTTGCACTTCTGCTCAGACCTGTTGATTCATACTTTGATAAATTAGTTTACAATGCTTCCCAACATATTTGACACCAGGACACACATAAAATTATGATAATATTTGTATAGCACACTGAAAAAAGCTTCTTGTTGCCTAGAGGTATCTGAACTGTGGCCTCCTAATGCCTAGGTCTCAGCCCTCCCCCCTGAATTATTGAGGGCCTGAAGAGCTATGCTGGGCATCCCTGTAACCCATCTACCTGCAGTCCCCCCTGTGGCATGACCCAGTCTGCATTAGAAAGCACTGAACAGTGTCTGGAGGAAATGAGATAATATAGCTTTTGGTGGTAGTAGAATAGTGAAGGGAGGGGGTGGGGAGAAATCGGAGGATGTGGAGAAGTATTTGCTGGGAAGCAGGGAGGGTGGCTGGCTAGAGCACTTCAGTGAAGACCCTGAGTCCTGAGCAGCTGGTATAATTTCCTTGAAGACACGGAGTGTAAAGGTCTTTGTACCCTGGGGCCTGGCACAGAGGCTGACATTGAAAGTGCCTTCAAAATGTTTGTTGAATAAATGAAATGCAATACCAGGGTGCTGATTACAGAAGAGGCCTTATCTCAAGGCTCTACCTTTGTGGGGTGGGGGGTAGGAGTAGTCCCTTGTCTGCCCCACCCATGGGCACCTACCACTCCTTCCTCCTCCTCCCCACCCAACCCCCTTCCCTGAAGAATTTTCCTGATCCCTAGGGATCAGACTCTTCTTTTTCTACAACCCTCAAAAAATATTCTCAGGTTTATATTTTCTTTCCTACCTCTTTTCTTTTTTCCCCCCACGATGGGGTAAGATGAAAGAAAGGAAATGCTAGTTGGTTTAAAACAACTAAGGGTGCATAAAGGCTTCTAAGGGGCAAGATAGATTTACAGGATGGATTCAGCTTCTGGATTTCAACTTCCTTCATTCTACTTAAAATTGATCTGCTTAAGGACACCCTTTCACTGTGCTGCTTTCTCCTTTCTCACGTCCCCTTGCATAATCCCATCCCCTCCAGCTCCCACATTAAGAAAGAAAGGCCTCCGTTCCTCTGAGATGTTACAGCACATTGTCCTGTGGGTGCAAGAACCTCTGAAGTGCCAGAGAATTCAAATTATTGGTGTCGACAGTGAGCAGGAGGAATAATTATAATAATCTTTTTGAAACTCAGGAGGTTTTCACTTCTTTACTTTCCACAAAATTAAAGGAGGGATGAATTTAATAATCGTCAGTTGGTGACTCATTAAAAATACTTTTAATTATCCATTACTATGTGATTTTAGTTCTATAACTCTTAAGAGGTTCAAATAATTGTAGGCTATTGCTATAATAAAACTCCTTTCAGTTCCATCTTCTCGTTTATGTGAATAAGTTTTTTTCAGAGCTTACATTAAAACAAAACAAAACGAAACAAAATGTATATCTAAATTCTGGCAGTAAGTAATATTAACCTATAGATACATAAACTAATTGAAAAAAGGCCCCTTCAGAGTGTGTGAGGGGTGGCAAAATAGGTGAAGAAGTTTAAGAGGTACAAACCTCCAGTTATAAAACCAATAAGCCACAGGGATGTAATATACAGAATAAGGTATATTGTCAATAATATTGTAATAGCTTTGTATGGAGACAAATAATTACTAGGTTTATCATGGTGATCATTTCATGACGTACGCAAATGTCAAATCGCTATGTAGTACACCTGAAACTAACATAATATTGTACATCAACTATATTTCAATTTATTTCTTTTCTGGTGTTAATTTATTTATAATCATGAAGCCTTGAAGAATCTTCAAAAAAAAAAAAAATCAGAACCATTCCTGTACAAAACCATTCCTGTACAAGAAGGGCTATAGTTCCTCACCCCTTCCCCTTTGCAATATAGTGATGATGGAATACCAAGAAACAGAATGAACACAGTGTATAGCTCAACCTACCCAAAGAACAGAGATAATGAACTATATTTCAGTTTAAAAAAGTGAAACCTCATCTGCTTTAGGGGAGTGTCAATAAACAATGACTAAAACTTTTCAAAATCAAGAAGTTGCAATATAAGTATGTTATTTGGATATATGGAGTTAAAAATAGAAGTCGTTGCCTGTTGGAAATGGGAAATGGGGGAAGCGTATGATACTTTTGTTTGTTATATGTCTTCTAGGACAGGTTGATTCTTTTTTGTGTGTGTGGTTCGCGGGCCTCTCACTGTTGTGGCCTCTCCCGTTGCGGAGCACAGGCTCCAGACGCGCAGGCTCAGCAGCCATGGCTCACGGGCACAGCCGCTCCGCGGCATGTGGAATCCTCCCGGACCAGGGCACGAACCCGTGTACCCTGCATCGGCTGGCGGACTCCCAACCACTGCGCCACCAGGGAAGCCCCAGGTTGATTCTTTAAACCATATGGATGCATAACTTTAATATTAGAGAAGCTAATAAAGTAACACATATTTATAATACCATTATTGAATTGAATTCACACACAAAAAAGAACCCATTATCTTATTAAAGATATATTTACAATAAAATTTTAACTTTCCATATTTAACATTTATTTAAATATGTCATTTATGTTCTTTGATCATCTTTATTTAATAACTGTAATGGTAACTAAATACAGAAGAAAAAATAACACAGCATTATAGAACCAGAGAATATTTCAATTTGTATGCATATTTTTATTGCAAAAAATTATGATAGCGTGATCAATCAAAGATTTTCAAGCATCAAAACATGGCATATTAGGTTAAAATTTTGTGGGGAAAATGGAATGAAAGTATGAGAAAAAGAAATGAAGTTTCTGACAATTAAAAAAGTTTGTTCATATATATTTTTGAAATGTAAAAGATGGTGGGAATGAAATCTCTATGGTATTTACATTCCTTGATTGTTTTTAAGAGTGATGTAATAGTTTAATTTTAAACATGTCAGTAGTTACAAGACACCCAAAATCACATCTTTTGCCATTATTTAAATTTGATGAAAAAATTCAGATGCAAATTTTAAAATATGTGAGGGAATATAAAGTTTTTTAAAGTTATTTTAGGGAGATTGCAAGCAGAGTCTAAGTACTGCTGGTTTAGGAGCCAGGCCCCAGATCTTGGGACAAAATAAAATCCTGTGTACTTTATAGACTCCATCTTTAGCATTGTAATAAATGGTCTTATCTTATACTTTGGCAGTGGAGCAGATACTAAAGAATGCTGCAAGAAAATCTCAGTAATTAGCTGTTAGTAATAGGAGAAAACATCTAGAGTATTTAGCTTTAAATAACTTATAAATGCAGATGATTCAAACTTACAATTCCAGCCCAGACCTCTTTTCTGAGAACGAGATTTACATTTCCAGTTACCTGTGACGGGTTCACATGGTATCTTCTTACAGGCAGTTTGCCAATATCATGTCCACTGTCCAGTTCTGGTACCGTGATTACCCTCCCTGAAACCCCAAACTGGCTTCTCTTCTCAATAAAGATCCTCTCCCTCAGAGTTTTAGGCATTGTGGCCCCTTGCTTCTGCCACAGTGGTAGCTGTGGATACCCCTAGATTGCCTGGAGGCTGAAACAGAAAAAAAAAAAAAAAGAAATGGGAAAAAAAAGATATTAAAAACTAGGTAATTTCTTCTGCTTTCTTTGAGCATTAGGGTTCCTCTTTCTGTTTCTTGGGCCAGAACTAGAGCCTTCTTCTGGAGCTCTCTGTCCAGGACCGGTTCCCACTTCTGGTTTCAGGCTGCCCTGAGTCCAGGCTAGGAAATACTGGAGGGAAAAGAAAATAGGAAACTCACTGCTGATTTAGCAGGACTTGACATTCTCATCTTCTTTTCCAACCTGACTACTGCTGTTTCATTTTAGAGCAGTCATGCATTCTGTCCATTTTATATCTCCATTCAGTGGGAAAGACAGGAGGGAGTCAGCTTACCCTGAACTGGAACCTCTGTATTCTGCATCTTCACTTCTTATTCTAGTACAAGCATTTTCCATTTTTGTTAAATAGTTAATAGACACCTACCACACTCTCGATTGGACATTTAGGTTGCTTTCCGTTTTTCCTTATTGTAACCTGTGATGAGTGTATACTTAGGAGAACTCAGGAAAATCACTCTTTTTGTGGGACCTAGGCCTTCCAAGCAGATTTCTATTATTAATATAATAAGACTCCTTCTCCTTTTCGCCATCAGGCTATCTCTTAAATTAGCTCAATCTAGTAGGTGTTAAGTTATAAGCAAGATCAAGCAACTCTGTTATAGTACAATAGTTTGCATTTAGGGGCAAATGTTGTATTTGACCTTTAAGACCATAACTGTGACAGCGATGTAATTCGAGGGTGCAGGAGTGGTCCAGTCCATGCATGTCTGGCCATTGTTGACAAGACCCTCAGATGTATCTGGATAGTCCCATAAAAATCAGACCCCTGGGCTCTCTCTCTCTCCAGGACAGCCTTGCACAGTAGGATGCAGGTCAGTATGATGTGTTACAACTTCTGGAACCTAGAGAAAGCACCGCTTTCCTCTCCTGTGGATCTGAGGCAGACCCTGTGATCTTGGGAGACCTACAGACATCCAGATGCTCCCAATTCTCTCCACTGTCAGTATGCCCTGCCTCTGTTCCTGGAGTGGTGAGAGTTATAACCCTTACTCTGTCTTGGGGTAGGGACCCTCATCTTTCCGTCCCACTGAGTCAGCAGAGGGCTGGAGGTGGCATGAAGCTTGCTTTTCATTTTATCATGTATCGTGAGTTTGTATTCTCCATGTAAGGGCTCACTTGATTAGAGGAAAAAGAACCAGATTTTAGTTCCAACTTGAGTAGTAGGAAATTACTCTGATTTTCTTCTGTCAGGATTAATCTCTCTATATGGTTAGATTTCTTTCCAGAAAGACGGTACCAATTTATATCTCCACTAATCATATATGAAAATGCCTGTCTCCCTACAGCCTTATGAATAATTCTCATTTTTAATATTCATTAATTTCACAGGTGAAAGGTGGCAGTTTCTTATTTTAAATGTGTATTTCTTTAATTGCCTGTGAAATGGAACATATTTCCATGTTCACTGCCAGCTGAATTTCTTTTGTGAATTTTCTATTCTTGTTCATTGCCCATCTATTTCCCTACATGTTTTTTTTTATTAATTAATTAATTTATTTATTTTTGGCCGCGTTGGGTCTTCACTACTGCACGCGGGCTTTCTCTAGTTGCGGTAAGCAGGGGCTACTCTTTCTTGCAGTGTGCGGGCTTCTCATTGCGGTGGCTTCTCTTCTTGTGGAGCACGGGCTCTAGGCACACGGGCTTCAGTAATTGTGGCTCACGGGCTCTAGAGTGCAGGCTCAGTAGTTGTGGCTCACAGGCTTAGTTGCTCTGCAGCATGTGGGATCTTCCCGGACCAGGGCTCGAACCCGTGTCCCCTGCATTGGCAGGCAGATTCTCAACCACTGCGCCACCAGGGAACTCCCTCCCTACATGTTTTTAAGTGTTATATATATTTTTAAAGATTGTATTTTATTTATTTATTTGGTTGCTCTGGGTCTTTGTTGTGGTAGGAGGGCTCCTTAGTTGCTTCTCACTGGCTCCTTAGTTGTGGCTCGCAGCCTTAGTTATGGCACGCGAACTCTTAGTTTTGGCACACACGTGGGATCTAGTTCCCTTACCAGGGATCGAACCTGGGCCCCCCACATTGGGAGCGTGGAGTCTTAACCAGTGTGCCACCAGGGAGGTCCCAAGTGTTATATTTTTAAAGATTCAGCATTTTATATTGATCATTTAGAAATATCAGAGTGGAAGTATAAAGCAGTATAATGAAGCTCTAGTCTCCAGTTCTGATCATTTTGCTACATTATTTATTCTGTGGTGGCGAAGTTTTCATTCATAACTGAAATCTAGAAAGACTGCAAAAGCTTAAATTAAGGTAGTGATCTAAGTTTTCTTCTTGCAATGTTTTGACCAAACAGGCCACCAAC
>NW_020172463.1:1029497-1135849 GCF_003031525.2 Neophocaena asiaeorientalis asiaeorientalis | reverse complement strand
GCGGGAACAGGGGGTGGGGAGGGGAGGACCAAGGCATCCTAAATGGCAAACCAGCCCCTGAATAATTAAAGAGCCAGTGTTTGACTTAACAAACCTCTGTTCCTTGGTTTCTCTGACCTTAAATAGGGACGACAGAATTTACCACAAGGCAATTATTCCCAAGCTGGCACTTCTCAATAGGTACTGCTTACCATCTTTGGGTTTGCTGACCTGATAATTCCTGCACAGGAAAAACATTTTTTCCCACAATTCTATATCTGGCAAAAAACACAAGTTGGTAAAGTATAAAGACCTAGGAAGTAAGGGTTCCGTTCCCGGCTCTAGCACTTGCTAATTAGTTGGGTGCCATTGGATAGTCTGGGTTTCTTTATCTGTAAATTAAGAACAATGATGCTAATGGGTCTATTGTGAGGCTCAAATGAGATAATGGTAGTGAAAGTGATTTGTAAATAATAACCACTCTACAGATCTAGGGTAATATTAATAGTGTTGACAGCTCTTCTCTCTCTGAATCAATGTTTAACTTAACTTAGTTGCCTTTGTATGTTAAAATAAGAAATAATCAGTTTATCCTTTTAATCTTAGCAAATTAATGGAGCCTTTGGTCTTAGATCCATAGAAGAGGCAAGTTACATGTCCTGATGTGACCCAGGTCTCTGTGGGTACTCTCTAGGTCTTGCTTTCATTTTGCTTTTAATTACAGCATTAAAGAGTAGAATGTTTAAAATGACATTTTTCAGAACTAGTCATTATTTAGTGACTCTATTTTTCAAAAATATTGCTCATGTCTTTAAAATAAATTATCAGTTTCTTTTATTGTTACCTTGGCCTAAATATAAATTTATTGACAGGGTGATGATAATGGTTTTTAGTTTTGTTTTTTTAAAACATTTCCTTGAATCTGTAATAATTTAGAAGATTTAATTATTTAAACATATTAAATGTTTAAGTTAAATGTTTAAATTAAGTTGCATATACATTTTGTTCTGTGTGACTGAAGATAAATGTGAAAATATATAAAATTATGTAACTAGAAGATTTGAGAGTTCTGCACTCCTTTCTCTGCTATGTACACAATCTTTCTGCCCTCCTGCATCCCACTGCAGTGCGATATACTAGAAGAAAAAAAAGGTAGCTATTTGAAAAGAGAGAAAACTGTCAAAGGTACCTGGTCTGAGTCACCATTATTCTTGCCTTGGTATTCACAGTAGCCACCTATCTGGTTTTCCTATTTTGGTCTGTTCTTAGAATAGCAGCCCCAATGATTCTGTTAAAATCCAAGTCACGGGCTTCTCTGGTGGCACAGTGGTTGAGAGTCTGCCTGCCGATGCAGGAGACGCGGGTTCGTGCCCCGATCTGGGAGGATCCCACATGCCGCGGAGCGGCTGGGCCCGTGAGCCATGGCCACTGGGCCTGCGTGTCTGGAGCCTGTGCTCCGCAACGGGAGAGGCCACGACAGTGAGAGGCCCGCGTACAAAAAAAAAAAAAAAAAAAAAAATCCAAGTCAGATAATGTCACTTACATGCTCAAAAACCTTCGATGGCCTTTACTCCTCAGTCTTCTTTTCCTGCCCACTCCTACACTCCCTCAGTTCAGCCACACTGGCCTTCTTGACCCTCAGGTCCACTTCAGCCTTGCCCTGGAAAGTGCTTCCCTCAGGTATCTGCAAGAGTGGCTTCCTTACCTCCTTCAGGTCTATTCGTCTTCTCAGTGGCGACTTCCCTGTCACCTCTTTTAAAATTGCAACTGTCACCCCACCCCTATATTCCTTCCTTCTATAACACTTATTACCATCTAACATACAATCTGTTTACTTATTTCTTTTGTTTATTATCTATAATATCTTCTTCTTTCCGCTCTAGAATGTAAGCCCCAGGAGTGCAAATGGTTATGTCTGTTTTGTTAACTGCTATATCCTCAAAACCCAGAAGAATGCCTGGTTCATAGTAAGTGTTCAATAAATGTTTGCTGAATGAATGGATGAATAAAACAAAGATAAGTCATGGTCTTATTTAATTTGCAACCCTGTGAAAATTTTCATCAAAAACTTTTTAAAAAGTCACAAAAACTTTGGATATCTTCTGAGGATGAGACCTATTACTATAACATCTAAAGCATCAGTGTTCTCTTATATTTTGGGCATTCTGTGTCTCAAGAATTAAGATCTTCTTTAATCCATCACTGTCAAGTTTAATGTAAATATAACTGTGTAAACCACTCTTAATTTGTCATGAAAGGAGGGAAGAATTGAATAATAATGAAACATCTGTCCTTTGCTTTCTTTGACACTATAATCTGCTGACCTTAGTTCTGGCCATCCATTTTCTGACTTCCTTCTCTCTCCTGTTTCCAAAATATAGGTATTGACGAAGGATCTTGCTTGGATTTCTTCTCTTGCTTTGCATGCTCTTATCCAGTTTTATGCCTTCTATTTCCTCCTTTTTTAGATTGTTCTCAAATGTGCAAGCCCAATCTTGACGTTTCTTATTGGCTCCCAATTCTACATGTACCAGGCTGGTTATATCTACCTGGCCATCTTTCAAGTTCTCAAACCTCACACATCTAAAACTACATGTATCTTTTTCCTTTAAAACTGGTTCCTGTTCCAGTGACCCATTTGTGTTAATGACTCTGCCTTCTTCCAAGTTTGGAAATACTTCCAAGGTCTGTAATTGTTCATGACTTTTTTCACACTGTCATTTGTCAAGCCTTGCTGGTTATACTTGTAGAATATCTCTTGAATCATCTTCTCCTTTGCTTTCAGTAGATCACGGATGGGGCCTGAAATTCTGCATTTCTAATATGCTTCTGAATCAAGCTGATGGTGCTGGTCTAGGCTTTGATAAGCAAGGACCTGCTCTAGGCTGACAGTGGCCACCTGACCTAGCTGCCTACTTCCCAGTCCATGGCCAAATCTAAGAAAGACTCAATTCTTCTTCAAAAATAGAGATTGGATATTACCTAGTCTTGTTTGAAAAGAGAAAAGGTCTTTTCTATGTCATAGAAGATTTGGAAAGTTACAGAGACAGAAGATAAAAAATTCAAATCGGCCACATTGGTCAATTAAAAATTAATCATTAACACTTTGAGATATATATATATATCTCCTTTTAGTTGTTTCTTTCTAAACAAGTAAATATATGTTCAGGTTATATCTGTATTTTTCAAACACCAAAGGGATCTTTTATATCTTTCTTTTGTTGCCCAATGTATAAATTTGCTAAGTGTATTGAATGCCCTGAATTACAAAGTAGAATCTGCCTTTTCTATATGATAAAAACACTCAATGCTCCTTTGCTCAATCTCCCTTATATCTGAGAACTGGGGACTTGGTACAACCAAGCAGATGCATCCTCTCTAGGCTCTGATTCAGGACCTGGTGACTCAAAGCGGCAGGGATGACGCAGAATCCATTCTGACCACGGCCCAGCAGTGATGGCAGCTGCATCCGGTTTCCAGTGGCAGCAGAGGCAGCTGTTCTGGGGCAGTGTGCAGTGTCCAACATCTGAGGACTTGGCAGTGCAAGCCATGGAGTCAGTCAGTGCTTGGCAGCTGTGGTGATGACCTCACAGGACCAGCTCTGCAGAGTGCTTTGGGTGTGGTTCTTGCCCTGTGGTTTGTCTTCCCACCTTTACTTCTTAAATTAGCTTAAAAGTTGAATTAATTGACTGGCAACAAGTGCTAATGATGTTAACAATAACTAACTCTTAGATAGGTATTAACAGTAACTAACTTTAGATAGTACTTATTATGTGCCAAGCAGATTTCAAAGTGCTTTATGTATATTAATTCATTTAATTTTTACAACAACCCTATGACGTATATACTGGTATTATTCCCATTTTACAGATGATGAAACTGAGTTGCAGAGAGGATAGGTTACGTGTTCAATGTCACACGACTGTAAATGGCGGCTCTGAAACTCAAACCCAGTGAGTCTGACCTTGTTCTTAAGAGCTCTGATACATGTACTGTTGTTCTATAACCTAATTTTTTTTGTATAACAGAAATTTTGTAGGCATTTCCATGTTATTAAATATTCCTCTAAATATTTAAAGTAGCTGCATAGTGTTCAGTTATAAGGGTGATTCATGATTTATTTAACCAACTTGCTATTGTTAGACATTAAGTATATTCTGCTAGCTAAACTTGTTTCTTTTTTTTTTTTTTTTCGGTTAATATCCATGGCCGTTTCCCTAGGATACAGTTCTAGGAATGAAACGCTTGGTCAAAGGGTATTTTGCTTGCCTTCCAGAAATATTATTCCAGTTTACACATGCAGCAGTGTATGGGAGCATCCTGTTTCCCTTGGTCCTTATTAGCATACATAGTTTTCTTTTTTTTTTTTTATTTTTGCGGTACGCGGGCCTCTCACTGTTGTGGCCTCTCCCGTTGAAGAGCACAGGCTCTGGACGCGCAGACTCAGCAGCCATGGCTCACGGGCCCAGCCGCTCCACAGCATGTAGGATCTTCCCGGACCGGGGCACGAACCTGTGTCCCCTGCATTGGCAGGCGGACTCTCAACCACTGCACCACCAGGGAAACCCCATAGTTTTCTTTTAAACCCAAAATTCTTTAAACATTTAAAAATACATTTATTGGTATTTGTTTAAAGTTCCTTTTGTGAATTGACTGCCTTCGTCACCTATGGGATAAAGTTGAAACTTAGAAGGCAATTCAAGGCCTTTTGTACTCTGACCCTAACTACTTTTCTAACTAATTCTCTGAAACATTCACCCAACACACCAGTGGAGATTATTTTGTATTAGTTGGAGCCATATGAATATGCTATTTTTGTAGGCCAAAAAGTGGTTGACTATTGACAGTTTTATATGGTTAAACCTTATAAATTTCCAAAACATTTACCCTCCCACTAGAGTGTTTTCACAAATGTCCTTTGCCTTTCTCTGCTTGGTGAAATCCTTCATGTTCTTTATGAGGCTGAGTTCACTGGTCACGTTCCCTATTCCTTTGCCGTCCATATCCTGTTCTTTCACTCTGGCTGAGGTTACTGTAAATCACCCCTCTTCATTATTTCCACTCTGCTCCTTTACTATCAAAGCTGTAGAATGATCCCAGGGTATTGCAGCTGGATAATATGTTTGCATCTGCCTGGCAGAGGCCAAGGCCTCTGCTGCTTTTTGCCAGCAGAGACTCTGTCTTATTTATTTTGGCAGCCACAAAGCTACCAAAGTTTCAGGCTCATAGCGGATGCACAACAAATATCTGTTGACTTGAAGAACCAGTAACTTTAGGGCCCAGGAATTGCCTTACTAGCCACATATTAATTGCAATTTCCTTCCGTGCTAAGTAAGGAAGAGCGTGTGTAACACCCTCTAACATCTTCTAATATGGTTGGTTGGTATTGTGTATGGAATTGGTCCTCCTTAGTTTGAATCCTCCATCCTTATAATTTTTTTCCTATATTTTCAGATGTGGTCATTATATTGCAAATCAATGCAATTAATTTATTCCACAGCACAATTCTCAAGGATGAAAGAACACAATTCTCTTACTAGCTAAACAAATAATCAGTGTGCTTCCAAGGAATAAATTTTATTTTTTCTCTTTTAACCATATTCACCTTTTTTCTTGGGTGAACTTTTAGGAACTTTTAGTGACTTCCAGGAAATACTAATGCTAATGCTTAAGTTATAATATTATGACAAGATTCAGGAATCATTAAAAGTAAAAATGTTTTTAAATAAACATTAAACATCTTTAAACTGAATCTTATTAAGACAAAGTTCTTTTTATAAAAGAGATACATAGCACAGTCAATTTAAATTGCACTTACAGGGAGAAAATCACGGAATCATAGAACTTTAAAGGTAGAGAAGACCCCCAAGGTTCTCAGTATGTACTCTTTGGTGGAAAAATACCAAGTGAGAGTGGAGGAGAGAAGGTAGAGTTCAGCTTTGACTCCATATTCCCCCACCCAGTTAACTTTCAAGTGATGTTTCAACCTTTGCTCATCTTCTCACATTTACGTGTCCTGCCCTCACCATGGCTTGAATAAGTTCAAGTAGAAACAGTGTCGGGATTTCCCTGGTGGTCCAGTGGGTAAGACTCCGTGCTTCCAATGCAGGGCGCTGGGGGTCGATCCCTGGTCGGGGAACTAGATCCCGCATGCATGTTGTAACTAAGAAGTCCACGTGCCACAACTGAGAAGTCCACATGCTGCAACTAAAAAAGATCCTGCATGCCACAACAAAGATCCTGCGTGCCGCAACAAAGACCCAGTACAGCCAAATTAAATAAAATAAAAAAAAAAAGAAGAAGAAGCAGTGTCAATGTCAGGCCTCCTTTGTGTTTATAGTCAGAAGGGACTGGGTGCCCTGGCTCTGACCTTTTCTTCCCCGCTTGGTCATTAGGCATGTGTGTACTCAGTTTTGCCTTTTGTAAGTGGGTTCCTCTAACCAGGGAGCTGGTTCAATTACCAGGCCCAAAGATCCAGAAGATGTTTGAGATTTTAAACCAGGGGGTAGAATGTTATAATAAAAAAGATAATAACTATTGGCAAGAGTATGGAGAAATTGGAACCCTCCTACACTGCTGGTGGGAATAGAAAATGGTACAGCTGCTTTGGAAAATAGTCTGGCAGTTCTTCAAATAGTTAAACATAGAGTTACCATATGATTTAACAATTCCACTTCTAGGTATAGAGAAGAGAAATGAAAATATATGTCCACACTAGAGCTTGTGCTTATACATGAATGTTCTTTGCAGTATTATTCAGAATAGCCAAAGAGTAGAAAAAACCTAAATGCCCATTAGCTGATGAATGGATAAATAAAATGTGGAATGCTATTCAGCAATTAATAGGAATGAAGTAACTGATACATGCTACAGCATGGGTGAACCTTGAAAACATGCTAAGTGAAAGAAACCAGTCATAAAGGACCACATATTGTACGATTCTATCTATGTGAAATTTCCAGATAGGCAAATCTATACAGACAGGAAGTAGATTAGTGGTTGCCCAGAGTGCTGGCTAAGTGGGTGGGGTTTCTTTTTGGGGTAATGAAAATGTTCTAAAATTGATTGTGGTGTTAGATGTACAAGTCTGTAAATATATTAAAAGCGATTAAATTATATACTTTAAATGGGTGGATTGTATAGTATGTGAATTATATGTTAATAAAATTGTAAGAAAGAAAAAAGGGGTGTGTGTTCTTTTCATTTAATTTTGTCTCCTAACACTTCTCTGACTAGCCGGCTATTCTCAGCCTAATTTCACCTTTGCTTCATCCTTTAATTCTGCTTAAAGTCCAGCCAATCGCTAATGTAACAGGGTAGAAGTTTAATTCACGCTACAACTCAGATACAAAGAGAAAATGTAAGTTCTTTCTTTGGTCTATAATGAGTCTAGCTTTCCTCCTGAAGCCCAACTGATGGATAGTGGGAAAAATGAATGGCATGTTTCATCGTCAGTCTCTGGGAGGCCACTATGGTGGAAGGAATGGCTGGGAATGGTCTACCTGCAGCTAACACATACTATTCTTGCTGCAACTAGATCCACTCAAATGACCAATGGATCAATGGACAGTGTGGTGCTACATATGTATGATTCTGAATTGTTGTCTTGATTCTTGATTCTGTGCCTTACTTTGGCCTCTGTTTTTTTATGTGATTCAAGACTTGCTTTGAACTCTGGATGTGTGTGCTCCATAACTCACAGTGGCTCTTCTGACTTCTGACTACTGGCTCTGTTTCGAGCACTGGCTCCCAAGCAATGCCTAATGATCTGGGTTTGCTGTATTCCTGTACTTGGTCACAAAGGTTCATTGTTTCATTCTCCTAGTCATGGCTTCTTATGCCATTTCTATGATCAGTAGCTAGCTAGGGTGATAAAATGATCATTTTGTGGTTTTCTGAAGCATTAGAGTTCAATAGAATACATACACATATTCCCTTCTTCTGAAACTATATTTAAAAGCACTCTAAAGTGTTTTAAATAAATTTACCATGTTTTTATAATTTTGTATTAATGATGCTATGAGTACTTATTTTACTACGCTCTATTTTTTTTTCTTTTTTTTTTTTTGGGCAAGAGGGCTATTGGTGCTTTGAATGGAGGGAGGTACAGAATAGTATTGTATAATATTAGCTGATCCAGGAGGGAGATAAATTGCAATGTATGTGTGTGCTTTTAAAATTGTTTGATCTTGGCCAAACGAAGTCAGTGATGTGACGGTTTGGAAAGGAATATGGAGTACTATATTAATTGAAAAATAATCTGTGTATAAGTAGACCTAAGCAGTTCAAACCTGTGCTGTTCCAAGGTTAACTGTATTTACTGGCTATTTTGAGCAATTTTTGCTCTGAAAATTATATTCTATAAACCAAAAATATTTCAAAATTGATATTCATTCAGGACTGAATAGTGTCCTACATTCTGAGAGCCAATGCCTGGGCAGTCTTTTTCTTCTTAACATAATACATTATTTTGGAAAGCACAACCCAAATTTTAAAATATTTAACATTATATGAATGCATGTTGAGTTTACAAAGAGACAACCTTGATTAAATTATCTGACTACTAAATGAATAAGGATTTGAGAATATTTTTTTTGAGAACATATTTTATAGGATCTTTTATTCACTAGAAGCTATCTTTGTGTTTATTATATACATACATGTAAATTTGAAATTCGGGGATATATATGTAAATATATAAAAATAAATATGCATATATAAGTAAATAATAAATACATGTATACATTCTTAGGTATGTTTCCCCAAGATTCAACTAGATGTAATTTTCACATTATCACCTTAATCAAAATCATACCTGTTAATTCATAAATTATACCTGTTACTTCACAAAGAAGTGAAAGGTTGATAATGACAATTTAAAACAAGTGTACTCTTTTGAGTATTTATTTACTTATTCAGATATTCAAAAGTATTAAGAGGTATAAAAAATGCCTGAGCCATTGCTAACAACTCTAAAGCAGCTAGCAGAAATACTAATAAAACATGTGGTGAAATTACATAGATCACTAGACCTGAAAAAATGTGATAATGATAGACAAAAAACATCCAAGAAAGAAAAGAAAAATTGGAAATGAGAAGAAGAGTGAAACGCTGAAGGACTTATCTAACCAAAGCCTTGGACGGATGGATCATTGGCCAGTCAGTGTGGAAGGGTGTAACATAGGAAAAATGTGTTTATACAACTTAAGCACTCACTGCAAGGACTTTATGTATTATTCTCACACGACTCATAACTCTCATTTCATTTGTATCAATTGGGATGCAGATTAGACAGGCTGCTGTATCAAATGGGCCCAACATACAATGACAGGTAAAATCCAGGGTCTATAAGGTGGCTTGACAGTGTCTGGCACTGAAGCTCCTTCTATTTTGTGGCTTTGCCATTCTTGAAGATGTTGCCTTTATCATTCACACCCCTGAAGTTGGCTCACTACCATACCAACTGGGTCCACATTCCAGCCAGTGGGAAAAGGAAAAGGGGATGCAGAAGGCCATATGAAACCTGGCATGGTTATTAGAAAGGGAAATGAAAGAGAAAGGAACCTGACAGTGTGTCCAATATAGTTTAAGAATAGTTAGATTTGGGAATTTAAACAGTCCCTTAGGCAATGCTATGTCTTTCTAGGAAAAAACAGTCAAACTCTGAGCTATCCCCATCCTGTTTCTCTCCTTAAGGTGCCTGTTGTAAAGGGAAGAGAGATGTGGTTTATGTGTCCGCATTGATGTGGGATGAATTGAGGAGATTTGGCTGTTTACCAGGTTTCAGCAGGGGTCAGCCATTGAAATGGTCTCTTTCCAGGGCTCTACATAAAAATCAAGGACAAACTCCTCTGCCCTTGGTTTGACTTTCACTTTTTCAACACAGTAGTCCCCGGACCAGCAGCCTCAGCATCACCTGGGAACTTGTGAGAAATGCAAATTCTCAAGTCCTACCCTAGACCCACTGAATCAGAAACTCTGGGGGTGGAGCTCAGCAACTGTGCTTTAACAGGTACTCTAGGTGATTTGAGACACATTAAAGTTTGAGAACCATGGATTTAACGCAGTTCATTGAAAGGAGAACTCAGAATGCATGCTCAACTGACTGACTCTTTTTCTCTTGGTCTCTCTCTTCTTTTTACAATTCCCTGGGACTAAAAAAAGTAAGCTTTCTGTTTACTTCCCCTGATGTAATATCCTGCTACCAGCATTTCAGAGCAACATCCCATAATAAATAAGCAAACAAACAAACAAAACTTGTGAGAATGGACTCTTTGAGTTTGTTTGGAATAAGGTACTTGGAAGATAACCTGGATTGCTGCATGATTCTATTTTGAATGCCAGAAGCTATTACTTTTGCTTTTGCATTCCTTCTTTAAGATATGCTAATTTCCCACCCCTTCCCCTGTTGGATACCAGGAGCTGACCATGCCAATGGTCCTGTTCTCAGAGCAGTAAGAGAAGCGCATATTATTTTTTATTATTATTTTAAAAATTTGTGGTAAATTTTTATTTTTTTAAAAAATTTATTTATTATTTTATTTATTTTTGGCTGCTTTGGTTCTTTGTTGCTGTGCACGGCTTTCTCTAGTTGCGGCAAGCGGGGGCTACTCTTAGTTGCAGTGCACGGACTTCTCATTGTCGTGGCCTCTCCTGTTGCGGAGCACGGGCTCTAGGGTGCATGGGCTCAGTAGCTGTGGGATGCAGGCTCAGTAGTTGTGGCTCACGGGCTCTAGAGCACAGGCCCAGTAGTTGTGGCACGCGGGCCTAGTTACTCCGCGGCATGTGGGATCTTCCCGGACCAGGGCTTGAACCTGTGTCCCCGGCATTAGCAGGCAGATTCTTAACTACTGCGCCATCAGGGAAGCCCCGAGAAGAGCATATTATTTTTCCAAGTATTAACCAGTTACATATACTCACTTTTGCCCGAAGTCTACACTTAAATTTGATGAGAATAATGAAGAGGACTGGCTACCTGCTCCTATATGCTCCACAGAAAGAAATAGTATAGGGCAACAAAAACAGAGAAATGGCCAAGACAGAGAATGTCTAATTCTGGCTCTGTTTCTGTCCCAGCATCCTCAGTGAAGTGCATAGTTTCCCCAGATTATGAAATAGAGATAACATTCTGAACATTACATAAAAAGGCAATTATTTTTACTCCTTCTTCTGCATAGAAATAGTCATTTGTCTTCCTTCTCAGCGTGAGTTAGAATTTATAGTGCCTGAACAGAAAATATTTCAGTTTCCTTGGGAGACAGTCACCTAGTAAACAAAAAATGTGTGGGATGTTGAACTCATAATTATTTAAAAGGAATAACTAAATATGCTACATTAATATGGTTGTAAATTGGATGTTGTCATTTTCTGTGACTAGAAGATTGAGAAAGAGATATGATTCTTGTCAGCACCTAGTCTATTCTCTATGTCTTTTGAATAATCATTTTAAAAATGTAAATTGCATACTTCCCTATTTTGGGGCTTCCCATTGCATTCAGAGTCCCCTTCAATCTCCAAGGCTCCACAGGTTCTGCCCTTGTGTTCTTCCACAGTGTCATATCAAGGCTTCTCTCCCCAGCTCCCCACCCCCGGCCCTTGCTTATATTGGCTTTCTTTCCATTTCTTGGAAGAACCAAATTCTTTCCCACCCCAGAGCTTTGGGATATGCCCTTTGCCAGGAATGTCCTTTCCCTGACCCTTCACAAGGTTAGTTCTCACTTACTCATAACTTCTCAGAGAAATGTCTCTTCCTCATCTCTTACTGACCATTTGCTTTCATATGGATTGTCACAATCTGTAGTTATGTATTATTAATTTGGTGCTTTTTTTTGTCTATATTAGATTGTAAACCCTGTAACATCAGAGATCATGTCCATTTTGCTTCCCTCCCTATAACCAGCATAGTGCCTTGCACATAGGAGTTGTTAAGTAAATATTTGATGATTGGATTACCAAATAACATACAGCAAAATGGACACTGTAGTTTGAAATATAAATGATAAATTATCCTGAAATTTTAACAACATTACAATGTATTGAATTTGATTATTCAACAAATGGATTGAATTCCAAAATTTGCAAACTGGTTATTTGACACCCAGATTACGTTTCTCTAACAGAAAAACTCACTGTCAGTTCAGGCTTGCGTCCACTGAAAATAATAGTTACAGATCTTCTGCAAGATCAAGACCTTGGTTTCCAATCAGGATTCCTAGTTTTCAGCCTGCGCATAATTTTTAAGTCCTTTATTTTTGTGAAATTAAGATAGAAATGATGGATTCAAAAGGTGATTTTTAATTTTCTTCTCTCTCAATGCCTCTTTCATGATTTGAATGTTTGCATGAGGAGAAACATTGCTGTCAAGCTGTGCTCACGATAAGGGATAGCCTTAAGAAGCTGGGAAAAAGGATAGCTTCCAAAAGTAGTTTGGAAGGAGATCTGTCAGCATACCACTGTAGCTCCTGTTGTAGAAATATGTTTGTGTGTAATTGGACTGGGGGTAGGGGGTTGGGGACGAAGAGGACGACTGCTCCAAGGAAAGGGGGTGACCCTGGAATTGGTCCCTTGTACGCTGCAGTAGCCAACTGTTTAGTCACAGTGGTAGCTGCACAGCCCTAACTACCGCTGGAATGCTGGCTCTCAAAGACCTCATCAGTGGCATGAAGTGGCCACCCACAAGTGCAGATGTATTACTTAAAGGGCCTAATATTGTTGCTCTCTCCCCTAGAGGTCAGTTCAAATCAAACTCAGTTTTGCTTTCAAGTCTGTCCCAGAACTATAGAAGCATATTAGGCTTGCAAAGGCCTAAGTGACTTAAAAATTTCCTGACCAGAACAGGAATTTCCACTACAACACCCCTGACAGGTGTTCCTCCAGCCTTTGTTTGAATACTCACCTCTTAACAGTCAGTCCACTTCATATTTGGACAGCTCTCATTGTTACATCTTTCACTTCCTTATGCTGTAATGAAATCTGGCTCCCTGGACTTTCACCCCATTTGTCTTTGTTCTGCCCTTTGGACGTATGCAGAATATGTCTAATCCATCTTCAACATGATAGTTCTTTAGACATTTGAAGACAGCTGTCAGATCCTCTCCCCTAAATTCTCTCTTTCCCAGGTAAAATAG
The DNA here is from genome assembly GCF_003031525.2 of Neophocaena asiaeorientalis asiaeorientalis. Lineage (NCBI taxonomy): Eukaryota > Metazoa > Chordata > Mammalia > Artiodactyla > Phocoenidae > Neophocaena > Neophocaena asiaeorientalis. The sequence continues at coordinate 1,122,743 of NW_020172463.1, read as the reverse complement.
CTTCAGATCTTTCTGTTGTACCTTTTATAAATAGTGTTATTAATGTGAAAAGTATATGAGCAACAGCCCTAGGCAGACCTGAGTTCTGTTAATTTGTTTATTCAATTATTTATTCTCTTTGCATTTATTCCCACTAATAAGTAGAATAAGTATGATAAATCCTATAAAGGAGAGGCACACTAGGGAGGAGTTGGACTAAGGTAGGGGAATTCAGCTAAGACTCTCTTAGGAGGTCAAGATTGAACTGACCTGATGGATTGGTAGTCGTTAACAAGGTGAAGAGGAGAGGAAGTGCTTTCCAGGTAGAAGGAGTGGTATGTGAAAAGGCCCTGTGGTGGGCATGGCATGTGATGGAGGCATCACTTATCCTCTTGATTTAAGTTGATTTAAGTTCTGTATATATGCAAAGATGGATTACAATAACTTCTTCCCTATGGAAGAATTTGTTCCTATGATATTATTCATAATAAGATAATCCATTAACCCAGTCAGGCTTTTCCTTCACTGTTTCACCAACAGACATTGCCACTTCTGTCCTTTTGCTTCTGCTTTTCCCTTTCTAGAAAGGTCTCTCCTTTTCTGTTTATCTAATCCTTGCAATCTTTACTGTCTATCTCCAGTTCTAACTCCTCTGGGAAGCTTCCCTTCGCACTCAGCCTCAGGTCCTTTCTGTGGTATAATGGTTAAACGCAGGATTTTGTAGTCCTGGGACTTGAGTCCAGGCTTGATTATTGACTACATGGTGGCCTTAGGCAAATTACTTAATTTCTCTGATATTCAATTTCCTTATCTGGACAAAAGAGGTAATAACAGTAACTACTTCATTAAGGTGGTAGTGAGGATTAAGTGAGATTATATATAGAGATATATAATAAGCCCTTCATAGTGGTTCTTGCTTCCTTGTTCTGTACCTCCTCTGTGGCCCACACCAAACTGGCTCAGTAATTTTTTCTAAGACTGACTGTAAGGAGCAGTGAGGAAGCCATTTGCTTTGGTCCCAGGTATTTGAAATCTCCAGCTCCCCAGCTATCTATCGCTACTGCATACCCAGTGGAAGTGCTCTTGCAGTAAGGCTTGGTGCACCTGCACACAGAGCCTCTGAGCTACTCACTGGCCAATCCAGTTACCTTACAGCTCCCCAGGTTGTGTCACCATGTACAACCAAACAAGCCCAGGAAATTGTAGAAGGCAAGTTATATTCATGCTTTAAATGGCAAGTAAAATTATTTTTCAGAATGTCACATCCAAGACTTTTTTGAATTAATTATTCTTTTGCAGAATCCTATTTCATGAATATAGCTTGATTATTTTTAATAACAGAAAAACAAATTATTTAATTAATAAACAAACAGGTTTTAAAAGAACTTATATTCAAATGAGATTAACTGTGAAATTCTAGTATTATCTTTAAAAAGATTGCAACCTATATGTCAAGACTGCTGTCAAGGTTGTAGTGGAAGGATATTGAATTTCTGTCTCAAAAAAAGGAATGGAAATGTGCTAAATTAAGTCCATTGATTTAAGATTTTTTATGTTTACAGACTGCAGACAATTGTGGTTCAATATTGCAAGTGATATTCTTCTTTGTAGAATTAAAAGAATCTGCAAAATAGAAACTAAATCAATGCTGCACTTGCAATTTAAAATACAACCCCTTACCAGTACCACTCTGCATTCATTTCATACTTCAGATACTTCTCATACCCTGCTGAGGTCAGGGACTATAAAGACATTTTAATGCATGTCTAGTTCTGCAATCAATAAAGCTAATTTAAACTATCCTCTAACAAGTGAGGTAAAGATTAGTATTTCGGTCTGGGATTAACAAGTGGAAATAGGTCATTCTGTGATATCCTGAGGGACACAGCACAGTTCAGTGTTTAAGGCTCAAAGAAAATCTATTTTGAGTCAAAAACTCCATCGTGGACAGGCTTGTATCCCATTAATGATGGTATCTTTATCTTCTGTTCCTGAAACATCATCTCTCTATTGTGATATAACACATCTTTCCCCCACCAGCCTCAATACTATTAACTGAACTTTTCTGCCCTTTCCTTTGTTTTTGAAACAGAGCCTCCAGTCACATTTACTTTGATTACTGTTTTTTTTTTTTTTTTTTTTTTTTTATTTTTGTCTGCGGTGGGTCTTCGTTGCTACTCGTGGGCTTTCTCTAGTTGTGGCAAGTGGGGGCCACTCTTCATTGCGGTGTGCGGGCCTCTCATTGTGGTGGCCTCTCCTGTTGCGGATCACGGGCTCTAGCCACGCGGGCTTCGGTAGCTGTGGCTCGCGAGCTCTAGAGCGCAGGCTCAGTAGTTGTGGCGCACGGGCTTCGCTGCTCCGTGGCATGTGGGATCTTCCCAGACCAGGGCTCGAACCCGTGTCCCCTGCATTGGCAGGCGGACTCCCAACCACTGCGCCACCAGGGAAGCCCTGATTACTGTTTTGACAGATACTAAAACCAAGATCAGTGTGCCTGTTTTTCTGTTGCAACCATTTTGACTATAAGTATTCAAATAGTACATAAAATCTTACTGAAGCACTTTATTCAGAATTTGAAAATTTGTGTACAAAAACACCACTACCGTGACTCCGTAGAGTTCAAAACGGGCCATTTTGCTCCTTTATAAAATTGGTCAAAATGAAAATGTACATTTTGTTCTATTCGTTCACTTTTCCCTGTTCTCTTTAACTTAGTTTCATTCCCTCTGTTCTTTGTAATCCGCCTGTCCCCACACTGGTTTTCTTTCTACAAATCCCTTAAATAATGGATACTGACATCAGTGTCCATAGTTTTAACACCTTTATTAAATATAATAACTTTCATAAAGGGCCTCACACACCTTAAGGAATCAGGAGCTTATTAAAGATTAGCTAACCTCATTTTATGACCAAATCTCTCTTTTCCTGTTGCTCTAATATTTATTTTATCAATTGTTATTATCTTTTTTTTAACACCTTTATCGGAGTATAATTGCTTGACAATGGTGTGTTAGTTTCTGCTTTATAACAAAGTGAATCAGCTGTACATAAACATATATCCCCACATCTCCTCCCTCTTGCATCTTGCTCCCAGACTCCCTATCCCACCACTCTAGATGGTCACAAAGCACCGAACTGATCTCCCTGTGCTATGTGGCTGCTTCCCACTAGCTATTTATTTTACATTTGGTAGTGTATATATGTCCATGCCACTCTCTCACTTCGTCCCAGCTTACCCTTCCCCCTCCCCATATCCTCAAGTCCATTTTCTACGTCTGCGTCTTTATTCCTGTCCTGCCCCTAGGTTCTTCAGAACCATTTTTTTTAGATTCCATATATGTGTTAGCATATGGTAATTGTTTTTCTCTTTCTGACTTACTTCACTCTGTATGACAATCTCTAGGTCCATCCACCTCACTACAAATAACTCAATTTTGTTCCTTTTTATGGCAGAGTAATACTCCATTGTATATATGTGCCACATCTTCTTTATCCATTCATCTGTCGATGGACATTTCGGTTGCTTCCATGTCCTGGCTATTGTAAATAGAGCAGCAATGAACATTGTGATACATGACTCTTTGAATTATGGTTTTCTCAGGGTATATGCCCAGTAGTGGGATTGATGGGTCGTATGGTAGTTCTATTTTTAGTTTTTTAAGGAACCTCCATACTGTTCTCCATAGTGGCTGTATCAATTTACATTCCCACCAACTGTAGTATAGTCATTTTCACAGTGTTGAATCTTCCAATCCAAGAACATGGTATATCTCTCCATCTGTTGGTACAATCTTTAATTTCTTTCATCAGTGTCTTATAGTTTTCTGCATACAGGTCTTTTGTCTCCTTAGGTAGGTTTATTTCTATGTATTTTATTCTTTTTGTTGCAATGGTAAATGGGAGTGCTTCCTTAATTTCTCTTTCAGATTTTTCATCATAGTGTATAGGAATGCAAGAGATTTTTGTGCATTGACATTGTATCCTGCTACTTTCCCATATTCATTGATTAGCTCTAGCTAGTAGTTTTCTGGTGGCATCTTTAGGATTCTCTATGTGTAGTATCATGTCATCTGCAAACAGTGACAACTTTACTTCTTCTTTTCCAATTCGGATTCCTTTTTATTTCTTCTTCTTCTCTGATTGCTGTGGCTAAAACTTCCAAAACTATGTTGAATAATAGTGGTGAGAGTGGGCAACCTTGTTTGTTCCTGATATTAGTGTAAATGGTTTCAGTTTTTCACCATTGAGAATGATGTTGGCTGTGGGTTTGTCATATATGGCCTTTATTATGTTGAGGTATGTTCCCTCTATGCCTACTTTCTGGAGGGTTTTTGTCATAAGTGGGTGTTGAATTTTGTTGAAAGCTTTTTTAGCATCTATTGAGATGATCATATGGTTTTTCTCCTTCAATTTGTTAATATGGTGTATCACATTGATTGATTTGCATATATTGAAGAATCCTTGCATTCCTGGGAGAAACCCCACTTGATCATGGTGTATGATCCTTTTAATGTGCTGTTGGATTCTGTTTGCTAGTATTTTGTTAAGGATGGTTGCATGTATGTTCATCAGTGATACTGGTCTGTAGTTTTCTTTTTTTGTGACATCTTTGGTGTCAGGGTGATGGTGGCCTCGTAGAATGAGTTTGGGAGTGTTCCTCCCTCTGCTATATTTTGGAAGAGTTTGATGATGATACGTGTTTGCTCTTCTCTAAATGTTTGATAGAATTTGCCTGTGAAGCCATCTGGTCCTGGGCTTTTGTTTGTTGGAAAATTTTCAATCACAGTCTCAATTTCAGTGCTCGTGATTGGTCTGTTTATATTTTCTATTTCTTCCTGGTTCAGTCTCGGAAGGTTGTGCTTTTCTAAGAATTTGTCCATTTCTTCCAGGTTGTCCATTTTATTAGCCTATCGTTGCTTGTAGTAATCTCTCATGATCCTTTGTATTTCTGCAGTGTCAGTTGTTACTTCTCCTTTTTCATTTCCAGTTCTATTGATTTGAGTCTTTTCCCTTTTTTTCTTGATGAGTCTGGATAATGGTTTATCAATTTTTTTTATCTTCACAAAGAACCAGCTTTTGATTACAGTAGCTTTGTAGTATAGTCTGAAGTCTGGGAGCCTGATTCCTCCAGCTCCATTTTTCTTTCTCAAGATTGCTTTGGCTATTCACGGTCTTTTGTGTTTCCATACAAATTGTGAAAGTTTTTTTTCTAGTTCTGTGAAAAATGCTATTGGTAATTTGATAGGGATTGCATTGAATCTGTAGATTTCTTGAGGTAGTATAGTCATTTTCACAGTGTTGAATCTTCCAATCCAAGAACATGGTATATCTCTCCATCTGTTGGTACAATCTTTAATTTCTTTCATCAGTGTCTTATAGTTTTCTGCATACAGGTCTTTTGTCTCCTTAGGTAGGTTTATTTCTATGTATTTTATTCTTTTTGTTGCAATGGTAAATGGGAGTGCTTCCTTAATTTCTCTTTCAGATTTTTCATCATAGTGTATAGGAATGCAAGAGATTTTTGTGCATTGACATTGTATCCTGCTACTTTCCCATATTCATTGATTAGCTCTAGCTAGTAGTTTTCTGGTGGCATCTTTAGGATTCTCTATGTGTAGTATCATGTCATCTGCAAACAGTGACAACTTTACTTCTTCTTTTCCAATTCGGATTCCTTTTTATTTCTTCTTCTTCTCTGATTGCTGTGGCTAAAACTTCCAAAACTATGTTGAATAATAGTGGTGAGAGTGGGCAACCTTGTTTGTTCCTGATATTAGTGTAAATGGTTTCAGTTTTTCACCATTGAGAATGATGTTGGCTGTGGGTTTGTCATATATGGCCTTTATTATGTTGAGGTATGTTCCCTCTATGCCTACTTTCTGGAGGGTTTTTGTCATAAGTGGGTGTTGAATTTTGTTGAAAGCTTTTTTAGCATCTATTGAGATGATCATATGGTTTTTCTCCTTCAATTTGTTAATATGGTGTATCACATTGATTGATTTGCATATATTGAAGAATCCTTGCATTCCTGGGAGAAACCCCACTTGATCATGGTGTATGATCCTTTTAATGTGCTGTTGGATTCTGTTTGCTAGTATTTTGTTAAGGATGGTTGCATGTATGTTCATCAGTGATACTGGTCTGTAGTTTTCTTTTTTTGTGACATCTTTGGTGTCAGGGTGATGGTGGCCTCGTAGAATGAGTTTGGGAGTGTTCCTCCCTCTGCTATATTTTGGAAGAGTTTGATGATGATACGTGTTTGCTCTTCTCTAAATGTTTGATAGAATTTGCCTGTGAAGCCATCTGGTCCTGGGCTTTTGTTTGTTGGAAAATTTTCAATCACAGTCTCAATTTCAGTGCTCGTGATTGGTCTGTTTATATTTTCTATTTCTTCCTGGTTCAGTCTCGGAAGGTTGTGCTTTTCTAAGAATTTGTCCATTTCTTCCAGGTTGTCCATTTTATTAGCCTATCGTTGCTTGTAGTAATCTCTCATGATCCTTTGTATTTCTGCAGTGTCAGTTGTTACTTCTCCTTTTTCATTTCCAGTTCTATTGATTTGAGTCTTTTCCCTTTTTTTCTTGATGAGTCTGGATAATGGTTTATCAATTTTTTTTATCTTCACAAAGAACCAGCTTTTAGTTTTATTGATTTTTACTATGGTTTCCTTCATTTCTTTTTCATTGATTTCTGATCTGATCTTTATTATTTCTTTCTTTCCGCTAACTTTGGGGTTTTTTGTTCTTCTTTCTCTAATTGCTTTAGGTGTAAGGTTAGGTTGTTTATTTGAGATGTTTCTTGTTTCTTGAGGTAGGATTGTATTGCTGTAAACTTCCCTTATAACTGCTTTGGCTACAACCCATAGGTTTTGGGTCGTCGTGTTTTCATTGTCATTGGTTTCTAGGTATTTTTTTATTTCTTCTTTGATTTCTTCAGTCCATTGGTGAAAGTGGGTTGTTGAAGTCCCCTACTATGATTGTGTTACTGTCAATTTCCCCTTTTATGGCTGTTAGCATTTGCCTTATGTACTGAGGTGCTCCTATGTTGGGTACATAAATATTTACAATTGTTATATCTTCTTCTTGGATTGATCCCTTGATCATTATGTAGTGTCCGTCTTTATCTCTTGTAATAGTCTTTACTTTAAAGTCTATTTTGTCTGATATGAGAATTACTACTCCAGCTTTCTTTTTTAATGATGAACCTAAAGTGTTTTTTTTCCATTTTTTTATTAGTCATCCATTTTATACCCATCAATGTATACATGTCAAGTCCAATCTCCCAGTTCATCACACCCCCACCCCCACCCCCCACCGGATTCCCCCTTTGGTGTCCATACGTTTGTTCTCTATATCTGTGTCTCAATTTCTGCCCTGCAAACCAGTTCATCTGTACCATTTTTCTAGGTTCCACATATATGCGTTAATATACGATATTTGTTTTTCTCTTTCTGAGTTACTTCACTCTGTATGACAGTCTCTAGATTACTCCAGCTTTCTTTTGTTTTTTTTTTTTTGTGTGTGATACACGGGCCTCTCATTGTTGTGGCCTCTCCCGCTGCAGAGCACAGACTCCAGACGCGCAGGCTCAGCGGCCATGGCTCACGAGCCCAGCCGCTCCGTGGCATGTGGGACCTTCCCAGACTGGGGCACAAACCCATGTCCCCTGCATCAGCAGGCGGACTCTCAACCACTGTGTCACCAGGGAAGCCCTCCAGCTTTCTTTTGATTTCCATGTGCATGGAGTATCTTTTTCCATCCCCTCACTCTCAGTCTGTACGTGTCCCTAGGTCTGAAGTGGGTCTCTTGTAGACAGCATATATATGGGTCTTGTTTTTGTATCCATTCAGCCAGTCTATGTCTTTTGGTGGGAGCATTTAATCCACTTACATTTAATGCAGTTATCAATATGTATGTTCCTATTACCATTTTCTTAATTGTTTTGGGTTTATTATTGTAGGTCTTTTCCTTCTCTTCTGCTTCCTGCCTAGAGAAGTTCCTTTAGCATTTGTTGTAAAGCTGGTTTGGTGGTGCTGAATTCTCTTAGCTTTTGCGCGTCTGTAAAGGTTTTAATTCCTCTGTTGAATCTGAATGAGATCTTTGCTGGGTAGAGTAATCTTGGTTGTAGGTTTTTCCCTTTCATTACTTTAAATATGTCCTGCCACTCCCTTCTGGCTTGCAGAGTTTCTGCTGAAAGATCAGCTGTTAACCTTATGGGGATTCCCTTGTATGTTATTTGTTGCTTTTCCCTCGCTGCTTTTATTTATATTTTTTCTTTGTATTTAATTTTTGATAGTTTGATTAATATGTGTCTTGGTGTGTTTCTCCTTGGATTTATCCTGTATGGGACTCTCTGTGCTTCCTGGATTTGATTTACTATTTCCTTTCCCATATTAGGGAAGTTTTCACCTATAATCTCTTCAAATATTTTCTCAGTCCCTTTCTTTTTCTCTTCTTCTTCTGGGACCCCTGTAATTCGGATGCTGGTGTGTTTATTGTTGTCCCAGAGGTCTCTGAGACTGCTCTCAGTTCTTTTTATTCTTTTTTCTTTATTCTACTCTGCAGTAGTTATTTCAACTCTTTTATCTTCCAGGGCACTTATCTGTTCTTCTCCCTCAGTTATTCTGCTATTGATTCCTTCAGGAGAATATTTAATTTCATTTATTGAGTTGTTCATCATTGTTAGTTTGCTCTTTAGTTCTTCTAGGTCCTGGTTAAACGTTTCTTGTATTTTCTCCATTCTATTTCCAAGATTTTGGATCAACTTTTTTTTTTTTTAATTATTTATTTTATTTTATTTTTGGCTGCATCAGGTCTTCTTTGGTGTGCACAGGCTTTCTCTAGTTGAGGTGAGCGGAGGCTACTGTTCATTGGGGTGCACAAGCTTCTCATTACGGTCGCTCCTCTTGTTGCAGAGCATGGGCTCTAGGGTGTGCAGGCTTCAGTAGTTGTGGCACACGGACTTAGTTGCTCCGCGGCATGTTGGATCTTCCTGGACCAGGGCCTGAACCCGTGTCTCCTGCATTGGCAGGCAGATTCTTAACCACTGCACCACTAGGGAAGCCCTGGATCATCTTTTCTATCATTACTCTGAATTCATTTTCAGGTAGACTGCCAATTTCCTCTTCATTTGTTTGGTCTGGTGGGTTTTTACCTTGCTCCTTTATCTGCTGTGTATTTCTCTGTCTTCTCATTTTGCTTAACTTACTGTATCTGGGGTCTTCTTTTCGCAGGCTGTAGGTTCGTTGTTCCTGTTGTTTTTGGTGTCTGTCCCCAGTGGCTAAGGTTGGTTCAGTGGGTTGTGTAGGCTTCCTGGTGGAGGGGACGGGTGCCTGTGTTCTGGTTGGTGAGGCTGGATCTTGTCTTTCTGGTGGGCAGAACCATGTCTGGTGGTGTGTTTTGGGGTGTCCGTGACCTTACTGTGATTTTAGGCAGCCTCTCTGCTAATGGGTGGGGTTGTGTTCCTGTCTTACTAGTTGTTTGGCATAGGGTGTCCAGCACTGTAGCTTGCTGGTCATTGAGTTGAGCTGGGTCTTAGTGTTGTGATGGAGATCTGTGGGAGAGTTTTCGCTGTTTGATATTACATGGAGCCGGGAGGTCTCTGGTGGGCCAATGTCCTGAACTTGGCTCTCCCACCTCAGAGGCACAGACCTGACACCCGGCCGGAACACCAAGACCCTGTTAGTGACACAGCTTAGAAGAAAATGGAGGAGGGAAGGAAGGTAGGAAGGAAGGAAGGAAGAAGAGAGAAAGAAAGAAGTAAAATAAAGTTATTAAAATAAAAAATTTTAAGTTATTAAAAATAAAAAAGTAATAAGAAAAAGGAAAGAAAGAAGAGAGCAACCAAACCAAAAAACAAAACCACCAATGATAACAAGCAGTAAAAGCTGTACAAAAAAAAACAAAAACAGAAAAAATGGACAGACAGAACCCTAGGACAAATGGTAAAAGCAAAGCTATACAGACAAAATAACACAAAGAAGCATACACACTCACAAAAAGAGAAAAAGGAAAAAAAAGAATGTATATAATATTAAAAAAAAAAAATGGGGCTTCCCTGGTGGCTCAGTGGTTGAGAGTCTGCCTGCTGATGCAGAGGACACGGGTTCGTGCCCCAGTCCGGGAAGATTCCACATGCTGCGGAGCGGCTGGGCCCATGAGCCATGGCCGCTGAGCCTGCGCGTCTGGGGCCTGTGCTCCGCAATGGGAGAGGCCACAACAGTGAGAGACCTGTGTACGGCAAAAAAAATAAAAATTGAAGAGAGCAACCAAATCAATAAACGAATCTATCAATGATAATAAGCTCTAAATACTAAACTATGATAAATGTAAAACCAGAAACAAGTTAGATGCAGAAAGCAAACCCCAAGTCTACTGTTGCTCCCAAAGTCCACCTCCTCAATTTTGGGATGATTTGTTGTCTATTAAGGTATTCCAGAGATGCAGGTACATCAAGTCGACTGTAGAGATTTAATCCACTGCTCCTGAGGCTACTGGGAGAAATTTCCCTTTCTCTTCTTTGTTCGCACAGCTCCTGGGGTTCAGTTTCGGATTTGGCCACGCCTCTGCGTGTAGGTCACCTGAGGGCATCTCTTCCCCACCCAGACAGGACAGGGTTAAAGTAGCAGCTGATTAGGGGGCTGTGGCTCACTCAGGCCGGGGGGAGGGAGGGGTACGGAATGCGGGGCAAGCCTGTGGCGGCAGAGGCCAGTGTGACGTTACACAGCCTGAGGCGTGCTGTGTGTTCTCCTGAGGAAGTTGTCCCTGGATCACGGGACCCTGGCAGTGGCGGGCTGCACAGGCTCCCGCGAGGGGATATGCGGATAGTGACCTGTGCTTGCACACAGGCTTCTTGGTGGCTGGAGCAACAGCCTTAGTGTCTCATGCCCGTCTCTGGGGTCCGCGCTGATAGCCGCGGCTCACACCTGTCTCTGGAGCTCGTTTAGGCAGTATTCTGAATCCCCTGTCCTCGTGCACCCCGAAACAATGTTCTCTTGCCTCAGGCAGTTACAAGCTTTTCCCTGGACTCCCTCTTGGGTAGCTGTGGCACACTAGCCCCTTTCAGGCTGTGTTCACGCAGCCAACCCCAGTCCTCTCCCTGGGCTGTGACCTCTGAAGCCCGAGCCTCAGCTCCCAGCCCTCACCCGCCCCAGCTGGTGAGCAGACAAGCCTCTCGGGCTAGTGAGTGCTGGTCGGCACTGATCCTCTGTGTGGGAATCTCTCCGCTTTGCCCTCCGCACCCCTGTTGCTGCGCTCTCCTCCATGGCTCTGAAGCTCTTCCCCCCTCCGCCACCCGCAGTCTCCGCCCACGAAGGGGCTTCCTAGTGTGTGGAAACTTTTCCTCCTCCTTCACAGCTCCCTCCTCGAGGTACAGGTCCCGTCCCTATTCTTTCTTTTTTTTTTTTTTGCGGTACACGGGCCTCTCACTGTTGTGGCCTCTCCCGTTGCGGAGCACAGGCTCCGGACGCACAGGCTCAGCGGCTATGGCTCACGGGCCTAGACACTCCACGGCATGTAGGATCTTCCCGGACCGGGGCACGAACCCGTGTCCCCTGCATCGGCAGGTGGACTCTCAACCACTGCGCCAGCAGGGAAGCCCCCCGTTCCTATTCTTTTGTCTCTGTTTTTTCTTTTTTCTTTTACCCTACCCAGGTATGTGGGGAGTTTCTTGCTTTTTGAGAAGTCTGAGGTCTTCTGCCAGCATTCAGTAGGTGTTCTATAGGAGTTGTTCCACATGTAGATGTATTTCTGATGCATTTGTGGGGAGGAAGGTGATCTCCACGTCTTACTCCTCCAGTATCTTGAAGGTCCCCCCGAGGCTTCCATTTTTAAAGCAATTTAAGTTTTCTCAATGCTGTTCTTGGCATAGCTGCCTTCTGGGAACTGACTGTTGATAGATATAAGGCAGGATGTTCTCTTTTACCTAGCTATATATGGGTGCTGGACCATACTCGTTGTACGCACGCCCCAGGCTTCCCTGAGTCCAGGACAGTGAGTTGGCGTCCTCACACTGGCTTAGCTGCATTTTCCAGCCCCACTGGTTCTGGGATGGAGCCACGACCCTGGGCAAGAGGCAGTGCCCTTGAAGCTCAGCGGGAAGGCTGGCCGCTGGGTCAGGGAGAGCGGGTGCCTGACAGGGAGCAGGGACCCAGGCGGGCACGCTGGACCACTCTGAACCCTGTTATTATCTTTTGATCAAGCATCCTGATAAGAAATAGAATTGAAGTCTTGTTTTTTTCTTTCACCACCCAACATTTTATTTTGATAAATTTCAAACATACTGAAAGGTTGAAATAATTATATAGTGAATATCCATATACCCACTCATACATATTCTACTATGAACATTTTATTATATATGCTTTATTACATAACTGTGTATTTATCCATTTCTTCATCCGTCCATTAATCCACCTTAATTTTTTGATGCAGTACGTTGCAGGTATCAGTATACTTCATCTGTAAGGGCTTCAGCATGCATATCATTAACTAGAGTTTTATATTAGTTTACAGTTCTTTTTTCTTTCAAGTAATATGTACATATAATGACCTATACACGTCTTAACCTTATCATTTGCTGTATTTTGACAAATATATCACTTGTGTAACCTAAATCCCTATCAAGACAGAGAATGTTACTATCACTACAGAAAGTTTCCTTGTGCCTCTTTTCAGCCAATCCTCACCCACTCTCCTCCCACCCCAGGCAACCAGTGTTCTAATATTTTTTTCCACCACAGATTAGTTTTGCCTATTCTAGAACTTCATGCAGATGGAATCAAAGAATAGGCTTTATGGGCAAGGTTTCTTTCATTCAACATAATATTAAGATTCATCCATGTGTGCATCAACAGTTAGTTCCTTTTTCCTTCTGAGTGGTATTCTGTTATATGACTATACCACAGTTGGTTTATCCATTCTCCTATTCATGAAGAGCTGAGTGGTTTCCAGATTTGGGCCATGTTGACTAAAGCTGCTATGAGCATTTGTATACGAGTGTTTTTGTGAACATGTGTTTTCCTTTCTCTTGTGTAAGTACTTAGAAATGTAATTGGTGGGTCACAGGGTAGGTGTATACCAAGTATTATAAGAAACTACCACCAGTTTTGTTTCTAAAATAACTGTGCCATTTTACACTTCTATCAGCAGTGTGTGATTTTGGTTGTTCCACATTCTTGCCAACATTGTGTTGTCAGTCTTTTGAATTTTAGCCATTTTGGTGGGTATATAATGATATCTCATATAGGTACTCACTGGCATTTCCTAATAACTGATGATGTTCAGTACTTTTCATATGCTTCTTGGCCATTCATAGGCTTTTATTTGTGAAATTTCTGTTTAACTCTTTGTCCACTTATTTTTATTAGGTGGTTTATGTTTTTGTTATGGAGTTGTAGTTCTTTATATATCCTGGATACCAGTCCTTTGTCAGATATATGTCTGTGAACCCATGTCTTCATTGATTTCATCCATCTTGGCCTCCGTTCTGTAGCATAATTGAACCAGTGTCAAATATTGTCTACATATCTTGTTCAAAGACACTTATATGTTTGTAAAATAAATACCTGCTAGGTGGTATCTTTCTTTAATGCTGTAGGAAGTCAATGGCGTAGTTCCAGAAAACTGTTGAATGTCAAGGACTATTTTTCCTATTTGTCCTTCTATAATATCAGGGGTTATTTTCAGAATGGAAATTAGCGTTTTTAGTTTTCTTTCAAAAAAATAGTTTCATCTAGGTTTTTTTTCTATTTATAAAGTAATACAAAGTAAAAGAAATCTAAGAGTAATTGTAAAAAAAAAAGAAAACCAAACAATATTTTAATGTTACTTTATTCATAGTTACCTAGGGGAAAAAGTAGCTAGTGCTATCTGTGATTTCATGGTAATAAAGTTGATAATGATATTGCAAGTTTGTGAAGACATCATTTTTTTTCCCAAAGTACTTTTCACATTTTTTAAATCTTTGAAATCAGTAAATAAACTTTAGAGTTGGCTTCAACTCTAAGAGAGGAATTGATACCGCAGCCAGTGTAACTGTTGTGACAAAGTTAATGTATTCAGGATTTGTTCTTAAAACCAAGATGCAAGTGACAATCTGGAAGCGTTAAAGGCCTTTTGCACCATGCGTTACTACACTGATTGTAATACAAAAGATTAAAAACATTTCAAGCATCCTCCTAGAGGAGACCAATTCAAATAAACTGTTTCAGTCATGCAATGGAACACTTCACTTCTCTGTCTCCTCCTACTGAATGTATCACTTACGTCGTTTTATTTTTTTCTTCATGATTTCGTAACCATAGAATTTTACAGATGGAAAGAACTTTGGGGTCATCTGGTTCTATCCTCTCATTTTACAGAGGAAGAAAAAAACACACAGATACTAAAAAATATGCCCAAAACAATAGAACTCACAATTTGGGGAGTTGGGACTAGACGTAGACCTCCTGATTGAATAATCTTTTGATTTCATATTTTTCCTCTGTTGTCATATTTACTCTTTTCTTTCTACTGCATTTGCCAATATGGTCTCTAATTGTATCTAAACTGGACTGTCACTCAGACTGATCTTTTCCCCTTAGGTCCATCTTGTACTTTTGTCTCAGTGAGTTTCCTAATATAGACCTTTCATCAGGCATCCTTTTACTTCAGAAACTTTAGTAGTTGCGGTTGAATCACGTCCTAAATTCTCAGGGACCTCCATACTCTAATCCCATCCTGCCTCTGCATCCTTGTTTCCCACTCTCCCTAACCCGCACCTGCCCGTCAGGATGGTCTCACTGTGACCTTGCTGCATGTGAACTCCTTTTGTGGTTCCTCTGTTGGTTCCTTACTCTGGTAAACCTCCCACCCTTCTCTCCATTTAGACACTTACATACAGCTCATAGTTCAAAATACAGCTCAAGCTCCACCTTCTCCAATTTTCTAAATTATCTCCACTGCAGTGATTTCTCACCCCTAAATATACACTACAACACCCCACTTAGCAATTGATGTGTGTACTAGCTTTATAACAGCTAAACCCCCAAGTCTCAGTGGCTTAACATCATAGATGTACACTTGTTGTTCAGTGAAGATAGTGTAAGTGTTCTTGTATTGCTGATGGTGGTGGTGGGGCTGCTGTGCTTTTTGCAGCTCTTGAGGGGTTCAGGGTGATGGAGGCTCTGCCATCTTTAACACAAAACTCCCAGAGTTGCCCAGGCATTGGAAGTTGGAGAAAGAGTGAAGGCATACCTGCTTCTTAGGCACCTCAGTCAAATAGGGACATGTCAGTACTTTTGCTGGTGAAAACTAATCACAGGACTGCACCTTTGCTGGCAAATGTACCCTCTGACTGGGTGACTGCACCCCTGGAACTGCTCTACTCTTACTCTAGTCTTTGGAGGGAAGCATAAATCTTGGGGTGGGTGTGGTGGTGGTAACTGTCTAGCTTTGTTACAGTGTTGTCCTGTACTGATTTTAATTGCTTCTTTTTTTTTTTTTTTGCGGTACGCGGGCCTCTCACTGTTGTGGCCTATCCCGTAGCGGAGCACAGGCTCTGGACGCGCAGGCTCAGCGGCCATGGCTCACGGGCCCAGCCGCTCCGCGGCATGTGGGATCTTCCCGGACCAGGGCACGAACCCGTGTCCCCTGCATTGGCAGGCGGACTCTCAACCACTGCGCCACCAGGGAAGCCTCCACACTACATTTTTGAAACTAAAGATAAATAGCATATTGTTTCATGTGTAAATATTTCCACTTGTATTGCTAATAGATAAGGCCTAAAAGAAAACCCCATAATACTATATCTCATTTCAATAATAATTCCTTTTTATCACCAAATAATCCAGTTAGTAATCAAATTTCCCCCATTTAAAAAAAAATTGGTTTGTTCAAATCAAGATCCAAACGCTACAGTTTAGACATACCTCTTAAATATTTTTTAAAAATATAGTTCTCTCTCTTGCCCACTTTTTTCTTGGAATTTACTTATTGAAGAAACAAGTCATTTGTCCTATAATGGTTCTCACATTCTGGATATGGCTGAATCCATCCTTACGGTTTCTTTCACAGTTTAGTGTACCTCTGTCCCCAGCACTTCCTGTAGGCTAGAGTTAGGTCTAGAATCTTGATCAGATTCTGGTTTGATTTTTCATCATAAATGGGGTTATGTATGTCCATCACAAAGCACATAATGTCTCATTATGTCTCTTTTTTGCTGGTAACATTTATCAGTGGATTTAAGAGTTGTCACCCTGATCCATCCATTATAAAGTTCTCCCTCAGTTTTCACCTGTGGTCTTGGCTGCCACTGACGATCATTACCTAGATCTGTTATTTCATCATGCACATTGTCATTTTACAATAAGATCTTCCAGAATTCTGAAGTATTTTATTATTCCTTTTCATCTTGTATTATTAAATCTATTTTAGACATTTAAACTCCCCCCCCCGTCATAAAAATGGTAATTAACACCTGTTTGACACAAAGTATATTTACATACACTGTTGTGCAAATACAATCTGATCCTCTCAAAACACCTTACAGTTAAGCTGGCTCTGTGACCTTGGGCAAAGGTCCTCATCTTAGAGATGAGGAAAATAATAATAACCACCTCTAAGATTGCTATGAAAATTAAACAAGTTAAATACTGCTTAGAACAGTGCTCACCATATTATAGTAAGAGAGAAATAAACATTTGCTACTGTTGTTATTATATTGTTATGTTGCTATCATCAAAATTTTTTTTCAATTTTAGTCTACTATGTTGCAGCTTTAACTAATGTTTGTGTGATTTTTTAAAATTTTAGTTTTTATGGAGATTAATAGGAACAATTTAATTATATTTCCATATAATTTCATAGTCTCTGACCCCCCATCATAACCTTGATTAGCTTACATGTGATATGAACTTAGCTTTTACTGTTGCTTACTGTTAAATATTATTTAAATACTCTGTTTTCTTTATTTATAGAAGACCAATGAAAAATCATTTTCTACCCCCTAACCCCACCCCTACCCCCCCAAAAAAAACAATTAAAAGAAGATAATATTTAACTTGCACTGTTTAGGCTATCTATACCATATTCTCCTTTATGATATGAAAAAAACAACATGCTTTCACATATTTTATATGATAAGCTTTTAATATATTTTAGAATAAGCCTTAATAGAATCATAGAGTCCTAGAGCTTAGAGGACTGTGGAGAGCAGTCTCAGCACTTCATTTGCAGGTGAAGAAACTGAGGACTAACTAGGTTAAAGGACTCATCCAAGTTGTCCAACTTCACATGACCAACCAGTGGCAGAGCCAGGACTAATACCCAGATCTTAAGTCAAAAGCAGCCCAGGTCTCCAAACTCTTTCCATTATACTGCGTAATGCTAAACTATTTTCACTGTGCCTCCATCAGTGCTCACAACACCACGCTACAAGCAACAATATCACTATTTGGAGCTAAAAGTGAGAAACATGAGCTGCAGGTCTGACGACACACAAATGTCAGTGGAACTTAGCAACGTGGAACCCAGGAACCCATCCCTGTTTCATGACACTTTAATGACAACAGACAGTAAATGTATGTAAGACTAAATGAGTATAATGTGTATGTACATTAATACCTAGACGTAAAGAGAAAGGACAGCTCCTTTCCACTGACACCGTGGAAAGGTGACACACTTGTGACACACAGTCATATATGAGGGTAGAATTGCAAGGCAGATTTTAGGTAATTTTTGACTTTTTTGTTTGTTTTTACTTTTAATTGTGGAGAATTTTAAATATGCACAAAAATAGACATAATAGTATAATGAATTCTTATGTTCCCATCACTCAGCCCCAATCTCCATTAACCTAAGGCCAATCTTATCCCATTCCTCCCCTCATCCACTCCCCCCTTTTGTATTATTTTGAAGCATATTTCTCTAGAAGACAAAAAGTTTTAAAATAATTACAAACATGACCAATTTTCATGCCTAAAATTTATTAATATAATCAAACAGGCAGTTAGTATTCAATTTTCCCATTGTTTTATAAACATCAACTTTCTTAGTTTCTTTTTTTGAATCAGGATCTAATCTCTCACATTGTGACTACTTCTCTTTAATCTATGTTGCTTCTCTCTCTACTCCTTGCAATTTACTTGTTGAAGAAAACAGAATATTTGACCTGTAGCTTTCCCCAGAGTCTGGATTTTACTTGCTTACATGCCTGCACTGTAGTTACAAGGCAGCTTTAAACATTAAAGAAAATGTTTGTGCATATTATTAACAGGTTTCACCAATTTGGTGGTATTATTTGGGGCACTGATGATAACAGCTAGAGGGCTGGGTGGTGATCCCAGCTGGCTGTGAGTGCTCTGTGATGGAGTTACGTGTGCTTGTCCATGTGAGCAGCTGCTATCAGTCTGAGAAAACTTGTCTAGCGCCCCAGTCCCTTCCTGCTCTCTAATCTAAATTGGGCCTCTTGTTATATAGTGTCAGAGCACCCTTTACTTTTCCTTCACAGCAGTTGGCACAATTTGTAATTATAGAGGTCTTGGAAGATTTATAGTCAGAAAAGTCAGGAGTACATGAATGTAACAGTGTATAACTAAATTCTTTATAACACACAAACCATGGTTTCCAGCTGGGAATGGGAAAACATAAACTTGACAATCCAGGATAATCATTTCCACTTTGGAACTTTTTCTCTTGTGATTAAGAACCAAGTCAAATTCCA
Source organism: Neophocaena asiaeorientalis asiaeorientalis (assembly GCF_003031525.2). Taxonomy (NCBI): domain Eukaryota; kingdom Metazoa; phylum Chordata; class Mammalia; order Artiodactyla; family Phocoenidae; genus Neophocaena; species Neophocaena asiaeorientalis. Next base: position 1,104,068 of record NW_020172463.1, on the reverse strand, counting down.
TTCTTTCTTACTCTTCTCTTCTCCCTGGGGACGACTACATTCCTGGTCAGGTCATCTGGTGTACATGCTGTTCTTTACTTGGTTCTTACCTTTAACTGAGTTTGGGGCTATTTCTTCAGCCTTCGTCTGTCCCAATTTCACAGGCTTGTTGTAAAAATTCTATGGTCAGGGAGTCTTCCAGACAAGAAGAGGAGATTCAGAGGAGGTAATAGTATAGATGCTAATGGGTGCTGAGAAGGGTGCTGGCACCCTGTCCCCTACCGGGGCAAAACCGAGGGAGGTAATTGCAATACCCAGATTTACTTAGGTGAATCTCAAGTTTGGAATAGCACCCAGCCAATAGACACCTGGCCAGCAAGGGCTGAGTGAGTCCTGGCAGGTGGACTGAGGGCAGCTTTATAGAACCTGCATATGCCTGGGTGGCGGGAGGAAATTGCTGAGAGGTTTTAAGTCTCTGAAGGATTTGAGGGTGGTGGCAAAATGCCAAGAGGCTCGGGGAACCAGGAGAGACTGAGTATGTAGACCTTGAGGCTGGAAGCAATGGCAGGGACCGTGGCCACCAGCAGTGGTTGCCAAATACCACTTGTGGTAAACTGTACCTCAGCTGGTGCATGTCTGTGACCCCCCCCCCAAGGATCATGTAGACAGTGACACTACAGATGTCCCCAGTGGTGGAAGGTAGTTAAGATTTCTTGGGGAAGTTGGCTCATCATCAAGAAAAAGGGAAACAGAAGAAGGAGGAAGAAAACTTTGAATCATAATGAATATTTAGTAGTTTTAAACAGAAAGGGACTGAACTATCTTCAAGTGGCAAGGTTGAGTTAATTTTCCTTCCATCAGCAGATAGGGGACTCAAGAGCTAAGTTTGAATTCCATGAGAAAAAGATAAAGGCAAATTCCAACACATGTGGGTGACTATAAATTTTAAACCCACTATACAACTCACATTTATGTGTTTATTTTTAAATGTCTATCTTCACTACAATGTAAGTTTCATGAGGGCACAAACCATCCCTTTTTTTCTTCTGTATTCTTAGCACCTAACCCAGTGTTCAGCACTTGACAGACACTGAAGAAGAATTTACTGTATGAATATTAGACCCACACATCAGAGCTCCTTCAGAAGTACTTGATACAGAGCAAGCGCACAATAAATGATCTTTTCTCTTCCTTCCTGGAAGAATATATATTTCTTTGGGCACAGTCCATCTTGCTGTTGAAAGCCAATTCTGCCTTGGGTGGCTCTGAAGGTAAATCTGCTTTGGTATTTTTTATGGGAGCTACTTAAGAAACTGAAGACATAGTGTTTGTCTTCTCTAACCTTTTTCTGTATCCAAAGGGTGTACTGGTTGCAGCAGGAGCCATAGCTGTAGGTACCAAGGGTCTATTCTGTGGAAGATGCTGACTACTCAGTAGTGATTGCCCCATCACCAACATCGTCCTGGCCTGTTAATTCCAAAACTTTCTCTCATTTTCCCTCTCAGTCTGGGATCCAATCTGTTCTCATTCTCCTCTTCTTTTTCTGTGCCACTGCTCTTGTCTGCCCTTCCCCATTGACACCCCTAACCTTCACCCCCTTTCAGAGTAGAACTCCCAGCCAGACAAGTTGTCCTGGATGGTTCTCATTTTCAGGTAGAGGTATCTTCTTCTTTGGAAAAACCAACAAGGGATTTTATAAAGTATGTCAATATGCAATTTAATACCTAAATTTTAAACCATTAATTCATATTCCACCTCATTTATAAAAGCATTTAAGGCAAGTATATCTTAGTAAAACATTTGTTGTAAATAAATTCACTAACCAGTAAAAAAAAAATCTATGAGCTCTGATTTAGACTTGGAAAATATGGACCCCATTGTACAGTATTTCCTCAACTTGCCTGCAAAGAATTACCTGTGCTCCTTGTTAAATACACAGATTTCCTCAGCAGTTCCCCTGGAGATCAAATGGGTGGGCCTGAAACCTTTTTTTTTTTCTTTCTTTAGGTAATTCTTTGCATCTGATAAGTTTAAGAAAAATTGCCAATGTACATAACAAGGACTAGGAAGGTGAAGACACATGAGGAGTAAGGACATAAGTGGTGGAGAGCGGTGACAAAGAAATTTCTGAGTGAAAAGGAATTTGATCCAGCACTTTTCTTCTCTTTTCCCAGTACTAACATACCTGTGTGAATGCTGATTTAAAAAAAAACAAAACACCTAGACTTCCCTGATGGCGCAGTGGTTAAGAATCCACCTGCCAATGCCTGGACACAGGTTCGAGCCCTGGTCCAGGAAGATCCCACATGTCGCGGAGCAACTAAGCCTGTGCGCCACAACTACTGAGCCCACATGCCACAACTCCTGAAGCCCGTGCACCTAGAGCCCGTGCTCTGCAACAAGAGAAGCCACTGCAATGAGAAGCCCACGCACCGCAATGAGGAGTAAGTAGCCCATGCTCACCGCAGCTAGAGAAAGCCTGCGTGCAGCAACGAAGACCCAACAGCCAAAAAAAAAAAAAAACCTCATGGCATTATGGAAAACTGATAATATTGATTGTGGTAAAAGATACTGAACTATCAAAGTAAAAAAAAATGAAAATGTTAGTCAAGCTATATCAAAAAATACTCATTACAGTCAGTTCAGTGACCTCCTTCCTGTTGTATCTTATTGCCATGCAGCACAAACAATGAAGTGTAACGTCAAATGTGCGTGATTAACTAAGCTGTAAGCTTTATTTGATTAGAACAGTAAACTGTCTCCCTCTGAATACCTGTTTGTATCTTTATATAGTCAGTCTTTATAGGTAGTTGTACATGAGCACATCACCTCAATTGTAAAATATTAAAAGGAACACGGCATAGATAAGGCCATCCTTTATTCTCATTTTTGGAAATTTAAGGCAAACACCTGTTACAATGGCAGATTACTCATGTTATAATCTCTGCCTTTTCTGAAAATTTTGTTTCTTTTTGCCCCATCCCACCTTGAATAGGAGAATTTCACACTTCAGACTTACTCCACTTGGTAAAGAACAGTACTTACAGAAAGGAAAACCCTGGAGCTTTATACTCTGAGACCTCCACCCACTGAGAGCATAGTCAGTCGCCTTTCGTTCCCTGCAGTCTCAGGTTCACTGGGGAGGAGAGCTTTCAGGAGACGGGTAGGGAGACCTGGAGAACTGGAATGGGCTGTTGCTGGTGGAAGACCTCAGCGCTGGGGGTGTGCATGGCGTTGCGGAAGCTGGAGCCTTCTAGTCCTTCTGGTTCGTGATCCTGCCATTGTGTCCATTGCTTAGAAGGTTAGTGTATTAAGACTAATAATTCCTAAAGGACACGGTTTTGTAGCATGAATCTCTTCTTAACAAAATACGACACAACATGAAAGAGGGTTCATAGTGCAGGCTTTCAGGCTGCTGTATTCTCCTCTCCCCAGTGTCTGTGGCTCTGCTGTTTCGTATCAGGAATCTGGCTTCTGGCCAGAGACAGCATATTTTCCAAGCCTGTTGCTCTGAAAACTATTGTCATTCAGAAAAATCCCCAGTTGCTTCTCCAATTAGTAATTACCAAATGCTGGATACTTTTAGAGATTTGCAGCCTTGTAATCATGTCTGTTAGTTTTATATTACCTCCTCTTTGTGTGGCTTTATGCAAGTAAAAGCATGGTGCTGGCTGATCAGGTACTGATGGAATTCGGCATTGAAGGACCTTGATCATATTACCCAGGAAAATTAAACTTTGGTTTCCATAGTCTTGTACTCGTGCTCATCACTTCCTGTTTTTGGATGTCCCTACAGAGTTGGGGACATCACTGAAGAATGAAAAAACAGTGCCTTCGGAGTTTCCTACAACACATTTTCGTGAATCAAAGGAAAATGGCATTGATAGGAGAGGCAGATCGCATCTGAATTATTTGGGTCCTTAACTGAATCTCCTTCCTGGCTGATTCAGGCCCTTCCTTTGTGTCTGCCGATCCATCTATGAAGAGGGAATAATTACACCTGTTCCTCAGAGGGATGTTACAGAGATTCGTTTGAAAAGTCTGTAAAGCTTTTTGAGCATGGAGAAATATAATTACAAGAAAATATATTGTTGTTGCAGTGGTCCTGGCAAATCTTAATTCCAGTTATCAATGTATTGATGAATATGCATTATTCATTTTCATTACATAGAGGTTAGCTCTTCATGCTCTGTTTTTCCCGATGTGTCTATGTCTAAGAGGAGGTGGTTGGGAGCCACAAACGTGGGTTTTAAATGATCCATTTTCTTTGCCTGAACTCCCTCGTGTTCAGGCTTTGAGGTAAAGGAGATGAGTTAAAGAAATGGCATGAAGGAAGCAGCAATGCTGAACGCCACTGTGCAGACTCTAATATTTTTCTGGCTTATGATCAAAAGTGATCACTTGAGTCAGAAAAGATTTCTTCAGGTCAGAAATGCTTGTTTCTGAAAAAAAAATTTCCTGTGTAAATCTTGGCAAATCACCTGAAACTTTTTAATTGCTAAGTTTCCCTAAAGATCTGAAAGAAAATCAAAGTCAATGGACATAATGCCTATAATGTCAATTGTCAATTATGTCAGAGGCAAGGCTATCACAGATATATAGGAAACACTAGTTTCTTCCAAAACATCATGTAACCCATTATTAAATTTCCATTGTCTTTCAAGGAGGAAAGCAACTGCTGTTTCCCGAAAATTGTTAAAATTGCTGTAACCATGCTAAAATTGTGTCAGCAACGTGGGAAACTGAGGAAAAGTACAAACAAATCCATATTAACTCAGAAATCCAGAATGAAATGACTGCTGTTTTCTTCTATTCCACAGTACTCATCCCTCACCTCTCATTATGAAAATATACAACAGATGTCTGTTAAATGCCTGCTATGTGCTGGGATGGTGGTTCCCAAGGGTGGCTCCCCAGTCCACCAGCATCTCCCAGAGCTTGTTAGAAATGCGAATCAGAAGCTCTGGATGTGGAGCCCAGCAATCCTTATTTTAACAAGCCCTGCAGGAGATTCCCATTCATATTAGATGTGCCTCTGAGAACTGGGATTTCCCAGGGTAATAGCGAGGTGGCGACTGGGCTGGGCATCCTATGGGCGGTGTAGGTAGTGGTTGATCACCAAGAGCAGAGCTCATCCCTCTGACTCCTTACAGGCTGCTCCTCTGAGCCAGCTCAGAACTTATATTTTGGGAGGGGAATTACTCCGCTCTGGGATTCCGGTCTCATTCCAGGTAAAATGCTCAAGTGGGAGCTATTCCAACTTGTGGTTAATACCGTATGCCATGAAAACAAAGCTTTTCTCTATTGCTCTCATGCTGTTCGCTTACAGAGATGGAGGAGGGGCCCACAATGGAGAAGAAAGGGACACGAAGGCCTGAAAAGGATTTGATCCTTACCATTACCATCTCTTGTCTCTACTACCCTCTCCCACAACTCTTTTCCCCCTTTTCCTCTTGACTTCCCTGTGTCCAGCCTGCTGTCCAGTGAACATTGGGAGAGGTGAAAAAGTGAGGGTGAGAAATGTGCTAGAGATGGCTCAGAGAGGGAGATGCCCAGGCCAGTCCCCCACCTCACCCGTTCACCTGCAAGAGTCTCATTCCAAGGGGCCAGGTGCACGTTAGCTAACCATAGCTATCTAGTATCCAACCCCACTTCCTTCTCCCTCTCCTCAGACAAAAAGCAATTTCTGGAAATAGAACTTGTCTTTCACTTAAACAGGATGTAACTCTGATGTATGTTCCAAGTTCAGCTCTTGGTGACCCAGCTCCCAATAGGAAGCCCCATCCCCACCCCAGGCTGTGGTGGAGAGTGCCTGGCAGTGTGGCCAACTTCCTGAGGCCCACAGAGCACTTCAGTCCGCAAACAGTCTTAGCAGTCAGATTCCGGGGACCAATCATACTTGGCATCAGTATTCCTTTCAAGAAACCTTCCTTAAGAAGCCTTTCATCTTTGCAACATCAAAGAGAGACTGGGAGAGAGCAGGCTTTAATTTTCACCTATGGCTTAAAATTAATATGGAAATATATGAAAGAGAAAGAGGAAACTGAGTGGCCTCAGCCATCTGAGGCATCTGTGTTTTTATTTACTCCAATATATATTTTTTAATGAGATGATTATTCACAGAATACACTGCAGACTTCTGACTGAAGGACAGGACAGCAGGGTTGGATTCCATATCATCAGTCCACAGGGAGTTAAGATTTTTCTAACACCGAAAGGAACCTTGACAAAGACTTTCTTTTTTCTTTATTCTTTTTTTTTTTTTTTCTTTTAGACAAAGGCATTTTAAAGCAAAAATTAGCAACAGTGCTTGCATCTTAGACGGGATTAACTACCCTCAAAGAACTCTCAGGCACTTATCCGATAGTCTGTGGGTAAACCTACCGTTTGCCTTTTCGGGGGAATTGGGGGTAGAAGTGAACTGTTTTTTAAAACTCTCTATATTCATTAGTCCTCAATTCCATTTTCCTGACTGGCTTTGTAGGATGTGTCTTATCTGACTATACAGGGTATATTTCACTGTTAAAATTTTCGTGTTTCCTTGGTTACTAGAGTTGCACTATTTCTCCTAAGCCTCTCTCCACGTATGTACTTGGTGACAGAGGTTGGTGTGTGGATATCTGTTTTAGATTATCTTATTGCTACTACAGTTAAGAATCATAGAACTGTTTATAAAAAGGGACGTTGGGAATCATAGTCCAACTTCTTTTATTTTACAAATAAGAGAACCAAGTCCAGGAAATTTGAGTGACTTGCCCAAGGTCACAGAGCCACCTGATGCTAGGGCTGTAACAAGAATTTAGGCTTCTTAACTCTCAGTTGAGTACTGAGTAGGTCACCCTTTTGCTTTGCTTTTTTTTTTTTTTTAATACCTGAAATTCTTCACCCTCTTGAGACTCAGCTGAGCGTTTGGCCAACCTGGTGTAGATATCAAGCTTTTTCTTAAGCTGTGAGGTTTTGATACTATCAGAGAACGCCCTGACTGGGAACTGTACTATCTGCTCCCAGGGGTGGACACAGATTAGATGGACGTTTGGAAAGCTGGACACAGATTAGGAGGCCCTAAGGGGAAAGGTGGCACATTACAGGCTTCAGGCTGCCATTAGTACCAAGCATTCTGATGGTGTTCTGATTCCACACAGGACAGAGAGATACCTCTTTCCCATTGGCATATATTTGTCTCTAGTCTCTCTTCCAGTCAAGGCCGAGAGACCAGCCTTGACTATAATGACATAGATACAGATCATCTTTTTAAAGAAAAATTCTGCATCAGAGGAGGTAAGCTCAAAATTTGGAAAAAGTTTGGATTTTTGAGAATGAAGAGGGTTTAAATTAAATATTTCAAAAAATTAAGTGAACATAAGGGGGAACGTTCATGGAACCCTCAATAAACATCTTTCAAAAATTACCTACAAATCTCACTACTTCCACCTATTAAATTATTTTTGTGGAGCACAGGCTCCGGACGAGCAGGCTTAGCGGCCATGGCTCACGGGCCCAGCCGCTCCGCGCCATGTGGGGTCTTCCCGGACTGGGGCACGAACCCGTGTCCTCTGCATCAGCAGGCAGACTCTCAACCACTGCGCCACCAGGGAAGCCCAACAGGGATCTTTAAGAGGACTGAGACATAGTCATTTTGGTGATTAACTGCTTGGATCCTCTTGAAAGCGCTGGGCTTGTTTCTATTTCTCTGAAGTAGTCTGTATTATTGGCATGTACGCAGAGAATGGTTCAGAGGCTTCCTCTTCTCCTTCTTTTTTTTGGTGCAGTAAAATCTTTTTCAGAAAGATTTTCTATGATATGGATTTTTTTTCTATGCCTCAAGTCATGTTTCCTTTGTCTATTGCGATTCATGGTAAGATAAATAAAAAATAAACCATCACCAAAATTTAAAAATAAGCTACTTAGGGACTTCCCTGGTGGCGCAGTGGTTAAGAATCTGCCTGCCAATGCAGGGAACGCGGGTTTGATCCCTGGTCCAGGAAGATCCCACGTGTCACAGAGCAACTAAGCCTGTGGGCCACAACTACTGAGGCTGTGCTCTAGAGCCCTCTTGCCGCAGCTACCGAAGCCCACGCTCTAGGGCCCGCATGCCACAGCTACTGAGCCCGCGTGCTGCAACTACTGAAGCCTGCGCACCTACAGGCGGTGCTCTGTAATAAGAGAAGTCACTGCAATTAGAAGCCCACTCACCGCAACAAAGAGTAGCCCCTGCTCACCACAACTAGAGAAAGCCTGCATCAGCAATGAAGACCTAACGCAGCCAAGAAATTTAAAAAAAAAAAAAGAAGCTACTTAAATGAAGAAGATCTTCAAGTAGTTAATGAGTCAGTGTGTATTCATAAAACTTTGATCAATGCTTGCAGGGACTATTTTGTTCTGAGAACAAAGACACCAAAGAGATAGGCCACTGGGAGGAAACTGGAGGGAGGGAAAAGGCTACCGTGGAACACTGGAATCAGGAAATTCCCAGCCCTAATTACCAAAGCCCAGTGGAGGGGAGAGTAACTGAAAAAAAAAAAAAAAACCAGAACCACAAACAGGTGAAAAAGGCAGAAAATGCGAAGTTCTCGGCAAGGAGAAATTCTTTCATTTTAGATCACCTACAACATATTTTCACTGTAAAATCTTGTCCAAGAAAAGAGGTTCGTCTGATTCAACAGCTGAGGGACAGCCTGTCATTTCCCTTCCCCATACAACTGACACTGGAGAGACCCCAGAATCCACTGAATTGGAGCATCACATTGTACAGCAAAAATATTTCATTTTAATCAAATTTATTTTCCCAGGAACATTCTAAAGAGCACACTAATCCACCGCCTTCGAGATGGCAATTCATTTACACAGTTTTGTTTATTCAAGACTCTAGATTGGCTGAAGTGGTTCCTCCAGGAATTGCCCCTCCGAAGGCGGTGACAATAGTCTTCTGTGGAGGGAATTGCAGCTTCGGTAAAGGTAGCTTTCAGGGAAGCAGGAGCTGCGGGTGCGGCTGCCAAGATTTTAATGAATTGCTTCAGATATTCTCTCTCATGGTTTCCACTGTTTTTAGAAATCTGAAAGGAAAACAAAAACCTATGTACAGAACACATGGCAGTGGGACATTAAAAATCTGCTGCACACACAGATATCTGTTATACATTTCTTTTTAAATGGACAAGGCTGTTCATTAAATTCAATGTGTGCATTTTTTAATGAAAATGTATCTGTAGTATATATTATTTACTCCTTTTATGTATTTATTTATGACATCAGTTTCCCTATGAAATAGTCATCTGATTGCTCTGAAAAGAAATGTTTAATTTTGGCAATTTTTTTTTTTCCTAAGAGCAGTTAATGGAAGATTCCTATAAAGGAAAAAAGATAGTCATGTAAGAGGTGAAAATATAATTTTCCATCATACTTCTCCTTTTATTTGACTATGGTTTCTTTTTAGCAGGTTTTGGAGAATTCACTTCACAGAGCACAAGACTACTTAGTAATTTTCTTTGCATTTCTGTAAATGCAATCTAATTAAAAACCTGTGCATCTTCTGATAATTCACTGTTTTAAATCAAATCTACTCATGTCACTATTTAAATTTCGCTCTTAAGACAACAGGAGATGGTATTTCCTTCTATGGAAAAAACATTAATAAGACTTTAGAAAAACCAATCATTCTGATAACATTTATGCTTTTAAAAATATTTTTCATCTTGAAACAATCACAAACTTACAGAACTCTCTGAACGATTTGAGAGTAATTGCTGATATGATGTCCCATTATTTCCAAATACTTTAGTATGTATTTTCTACAAACAAGAACATTCTCCTACATAACTATAGTACAACAATCAAAATTAGGAAATTAACCTTGAAATGTCACTGCTGCCTAATTCTCACACCTGTTCAAGTTTATTCTGTTGACCCAATAATGAACTTTATTATTATTTATTTTATTGAAGTATAGTTGATTTACAATGTTGTGTTAGTTGCAGGTGTACAGCAAAGCGAGTCAGTTATACTTACATGTATTTATATCTATAGTTTTTCAGATTCTTTTCCATCATAGCTTGTTACAAAATATTGATTATACTTCCCTGTGCTATTCAGTAGGTCCTTGCTGTTTATCTATTGTATATATAGTAGTGTGTATCTGTTAATCCCAAACTCCTAATTTATCCCTCCCCCTACTTCCCTTTTGGTAACCATAAGTTTGTTTTCTGTGAGTCTATTTCTGTCTTGTAGATAAGTTCATTTGTATCACTTTATTTACTTATTTATTTTAAAAGCTTTATTTAATATTTATTTATTTATTTTTGGCTGCACTGAGTCTTAGTTGCAGCACGCAGGATCTCCGTTGTAGCATGTGGACTTCTTAGTTGTGGCATGCATGCGGGATCTAGTTCCCTGACCAGGGATCGAACTGGGCCTCCTGCATTGGGAGTGGGGAGTCTTAACTGCTGGACCACCAGGGAAGTCTCTGTATCACTTTTTTTAGATTCCACATATAAGTGATATCATATGGTATTTGTCTTTCTATGTCTAACTTACTTATTATGATAATCTCTAGGTCCATGCATGTTGCTGCAAATGGCATTATTTCATTTCTTTTTTATGGCTGAGTGATATTCCATTGTATATATGTACCACATCTTCTTTAATCCATTCATATGTCCATGAACTCTTAGGTTACTTTCATGTCTTGGCCATTGTAAATAGTGCTGCTATGAACGTTGGGGTACATGTATCTTTTCAAATTAAAGTTCTCATCTTTTCCAAATATATGCCCAGGAGTGGGATTGCTGGATCATATAATAACTCTATATTTAGTTTTTTAAGGAACCTCCAGAATTTTCCACAGTGGCTGCACCAATTTACATTCCCACCAACAGTGTAGGAGGGTTCCCTTTTCTCCACACCCTCTCCAGCATTTAGACCCAATAATAAATTTTATAGCAAAGTATCCAGGTCATGATCATATGCAGCATTTAGCTGTCGTGTTTCATCAGCCTCCTTCTGTCTGGAACAGTTTCTCAGTCTTCCAGTGTTTTTCATGACCTTGACACTTTCAAAGATAACAGTCCAGTTATTTTGTAGACCGTTCTTCAGTTGGGTTTGTCTAATGTTTCCTCATGATTAGATTAAGGTTGTCATTTTGTTTAACTTTTTGTTTTATATTGGAGTAGAGCCGATTAACAATGTTGTGATAGTTTCAGGTGCACAGCATAGGGACTCAGCCATCTATATACACGTATCAATTCTTCCCCAAACTCCCCTCCCATTCAGGCTGCCACATAACATTGAGCAGAATTTTCTGTGCTATACAGTAAGTCCTTGTTGGTTATCCATTTTAAATATAGCGGTGGTTACATGTTGATCCCAAACTCCGCAACTATCCATTCCCCCTACCCTTCCCCCCGGTAACCATAAGTTCATTCTCTAAGTCTATGAGGTTATCATTTTTGGGTAGTGATTTTATCCTATAATTTCTGTTTGTGTCATTACTGATGTTGTTTAGTTTGATCCCTTTATTTAGGTGATATATTTGAGGCTTAATCTGTATTTTGTGGGGTGGTACTTGGAAACTAGCTAGACATCCTGTTCTGCATCAAACTTCCTATATGTGTATTATATGTGTGTGTATTCCCATGGTTTTCCGTTTTATTTAATAGATTTGTTATATTAATTAAACAGAGAGGCCATTAGACTGAGGCGGATCTAATGCTGTGGCAGCCTATGTAAGCAAACCAGAATCTAAGCCTGTAAATGCCTCAAGATTATGAAATCAAAACCTAAGAACAACCAATCACAAATAGCCAACCAGGTTCGAAGCTAGAGCCAATCAATAATTTCCTTATGTTACTTCTGCTTCTTCTCTATAAACTTTTTTCCCTAGTGGAGTGCCCTTAACCACTTTTAGTTTGGCGTTGCCCAACTTCAAATGGATTTTTGTTCAGATAAACTCTTAAAATTTTAATGTGCCTTTTATCTTTTAACAATCTTCTCACAATCCTTTATTATAATTGTTCATTTTGATGCTCAAATTGTCCCAGACGTGGCCAGTGGGGACCCCCTTCACACTGGCAGCTATGACCTGACATGTCGCCATTATTCTTGAAGCACATTCTGGCTTTCCGGCACTAGGAGATGTTTCAGCCTCATCTTGTTCTTTCTCATGCCAGGCAGTTTAACTGATATCGTGGGTATTGCTGCTCTCAGGCTTTCAATGGACAGAACGTGTGTATATGCATATACACATACATCCATTTACGTTACATTTACATTTCTATCTATCATCATCTCTCTATCTAATGAAAACTATAAGTTTACACCAATACTTCCAAGGCCAATCCAACACTATAGAGTGCACTTTAGCCTTTTTCTCTTTTCTTGTGATACCCTAGCCTGACAGTGAGACACATGACTCACTTTAGCCTTTTTCTCTTTTCTTGTGATACCCTAGCCTGACAGTGAGACACATGACTCACATTATTCTTTTTTTTTTTTTTTTTTTAATTAATTAATTTATTTTTTGTCTGTGTTGGGTCTTCATTTCTGTGCAAGGGCTTTCTCTAGTTGCGGCAAGCGGGGGCCACCTTTCATCGCGGTGCGCGGGCCTCTCACTGTCGCAACCTCTCCCGTTGCGGAGCACAGCCTCCAGACGCGCAGGCCCAGCAGCTGTAGCTCACGGGCCCAGTTGCTCCCTGGCATATGGGATCCTCCCAGACCAGGGCTCGAACCCGTGTCCCCTGCATCGGCAGGCAGACTCTCAACCACTGCGCCACCAGGGAAGCCCCATTATTCTTAATATATTTACTTAACTGATCAGTCCACATGTAAACAGCCAGTTTCCCATCTCTGTTCCCACCCCTGTGCAGATGCCCTCCCCAAGCCACTTGCAATCTGATACCCCATACTGAACAACCACCCTGCCTACCTGCCCAGCTCCCCTCGATTGGATTCCGACACCTCATGCTAGGAGACCCCCCCACCCCTGCCGAACACCCTCTTCACCCTGCTTGGGCTCTGAAGTACAAATTTTGGCCAACATCCTGCCCTCAACCCTAGCTGTACAGATGTTGTGCCCCACCTGATGGTTTCAGGATGGAATTGTTTGGGAACAGAAAGGGAAAGGGCAGTGAAGGAGGAAGGGAAGAGAATAAGGGGAGAAAAGGAGGAAGGAGAAGAAGAAAGGGGAAAACAACATCTATGTTTAAGTACGCTGATTGTTTCTGTTAAGATGATAGTTGACATAAGAACAGAAAACTCTAAGAAGCCACTTCAAAATGGAGTGCTTTCTGACTGAGATAGAATATAACAACATTTTTCCCTTCTGGTCATTACAAGTAATACCAAAATCCGGGTATTAGAGATGGCCACCCAACTTTCACATGATTATATACTTTTTCGATGATATTTTCATTTTTTTAAATAAATGTATGTACGTATGTATTTATTTTTGGCTGTGTTGGGTCTTCGTTGCTGTGCGCGGGCTTCTCACTAGAATGGCTTCTCTTTGTTGCGGAGCACGGGCTCTAGGCACACACGCTTCAGTAGTTGTGGCTCTCGGGCTCTAGAGCACAGGCTCAGTAGTTGCGGCACACGGGCTTAGTTGCTCCGCGGCATGTGGGATCTTCCCAGACCAGGGATCGAGCTCATGTCCCCTGCATTGGCAGGCGGATTCTTAACCACTGCGCCACCAGGGAAGTCCCTCTTTTCATATTTTGTACATCCCATTATTCTTCCTATTTGAGATAGAGTAATTCAACACAGTTAATATTTACTATTCTGCTAAACTTTAAAAGGAACTTGGGGAAGCATTCTTGGTGTCAGAAATGTTTAGCACCTTTCTGAACGTTTCACCCCAATTCTTCCCTATGCCCTGATTAAATCAGGTATAATTCCTTTAGAATGGATTCAAAATGTTGTCTAGCCCGTCTTGTTAATTGTCAGCCCTTTATCTCCCTTCTAATCATAGGGCTGTTATTTTCTAGAACATTTCCTTAAAAGATCTATGTCAGTCTTTTCAACAAACTGCAGGGAGAGTGCTCTCACACTAACATTGTAAATGATAAGAAAGCATATTTAAACAGTTATGCTATCAATCACTACTGCTAAATGGTGTCAGCTCTCCAAGAAAACATGTAAAAACAATATACGACGTCCCTAAGCATAAAGACAACTACAACTACACAGGACAAAAATTGCCACAAATTGTCATCAAGATGTTCCTTAAAGCTTGAACAATAATTTTATTACCAAAATCAGAGTGAAGATAAAAAATTTCTAAAAATTTAAGCTAGTTTTTAAAATTAAAAAAATTAATATGTGGGGCTTCCCTGGTGGCGCAGTGGTTGAGAGTCCGCCTGCCGATGCAGGGGACACGGGTTCGTGCCCTGGTCCGGGAAGATCCCACATGCCGCGGAGCGGCTGGGCCCGTGAGCCATGGCCGCTGAGCCTGCGCTCCGCAACGGGAGAGGCCACAACAGTGAGAGGCCTGCGAACCGCAAAAAATAAAAAAATAAAAAAAATAAATTAATGTGTGGCTAAGGTTTTAAAAAAAATAACTTCATCTAGTTGCATTTCCCAGAGATAACTATTGTTAACAGTTGAGACAGTCTTTAGAATTCCATTTGTAACTGGTAAGAAATACGACTATATCTTTTGTCTATTTTTAAACATATCTAAATAAGATTCCTTTCTTAGATGGAGAAAGTGTGTTGGATGTCAATGTGCTTCACTTTCATTTTTAGGACAGAATTTCAAAATGACTGCAAAAACATCCTATCATAACAGAACTTGGAAATGATGATTTAGGGACATATGAATTATCTGCCTTGAATATCTTGTGTATTTTTTAAAATTCTCCAGAAAGGCCACATCTTTTTTTCATTTCCTATTGTGTGTATCTCTAATATTATTGCTGAAGCCACATTAAGTAAAACACTGAAAAGTTTGAACACAGATAAAGAAGGAAACCCCTGTATTTTTAGGGTAACTGTGTTGTGATGTGCACAGAGTAGGTGTGTTTTGGAAGACGCTTGTACTCTCCTGTTGTCTCCTGCATCTTGGAGTGAAATCTCTACTCTACACCAAATCAACACAGGCTTGGAACTCTAACTCAGTCACAAACAAAGAAAGAAAACAACTCTTATTTAAAGCGTATGGTAGTTAGCACATTGCTTCTCAAACTTTAACACGCACATGGATCACTTGGGGGTCTTGTTAAAATGCAGATTATGATTCACTCCCTTGCTTTACCTCTCTTCTTGCCTGTGTTTGCATTCCTCTTTATAAAGTGTTAGCACTTTAATCTTTGTCCAGGCTCTTCTTTCTAGAAGTCCTGGGCTAAGATCCTTTTCATTTTCCTAAAATCTCCTCCCTTCAGTTTCTGATTTTCTGTGGTCTGCTACTAGAACTTGTGGCCCATGGTCTTGTTCTAACTTATGGACTCAGTACTCACCCCCATTTTAGACTTCTCTCTGGACCTAGACCTTCAGTTCTGGGGTATCTCCACAGCTAACCCATCCAAGCCTACCCCACCTGGCCCTCTCTGTGGTGAAAGTAAGGTAGCAATATACAGGTGGAAAGATCCTTGCATGAGGTAGCAGAACTTTGCTATTCAAAGTGTCAGCTGTGGACCACCAGCACTGGCATCACCTGGGAGCCTGTTAAAATGTATACCCCAGCCTGCTGAATCGGAACCTTCGGTTTAACAAGATCCTCAGGTGATTTGTGTGCTCATTAAAGTTTGAGAGTCCCCAACTTGGGGTGCTTTTAGCAGAAATAACTGAGAATCCAATCCAAACTGGCTTACATAATAAAGGAAATTTGTTGTCTCATATAATTAAAAAGTCTGCTGATAGAACGAGTTTCAAGTGTGATCTGATCCAAAGGTTCTTAAGTTATCAGGGATCTGGAATTAACTTTTTGCTCATCTGGGTTTTTTCCCCCAAGCCTACTCCTTTAACATTATTTTATTTTACGTTAATAAGAACAATACAAAAATATAGGGCAATGTGCCCTAATGTGTTCAAAACCTATTATGATCGGAGCACTCTGGTGGAAGTTACCAAAATTCTGAAATGATAGGCCTTTAAAATTGAGAACCTTGGCCTCAAGTGAAATAAAAGTCTGACTCAATTTTGTTTAAACAGCAGGGAAGTTTGTTATCTCTAATATCAAAAAGGCCAGAGGTAGGGCTGGCTTCAAGAATGACAGGCCAAGGCCCCCTTTCTCTGCAGTTCTCTGGGCTCTGCCCACTTCCATCTGTTGACTCCCTCTTCAGACTGGTAGCAGGTTTGGTGAAGTTCCAGGAATCATATCCAGCCCTTGAAATATATAAAGGCTGAAAAGGACCTTCTTTTCCCATGTCTCCTTTTTTTAGCAATAGAGAAATCTTTCCCAGAAATACCGTAGTAGAGGTTTCCTTACAACCCATTGTCCAGAATTGGACTTCATGCCATGATAGAGGCCTCTAGCATCGGTTCTCCCCACTTTCTTTAGTAATATTATCGCGATTTTTATCTGGGCATATGACTAGTCATTTAAAAGACTCCTTGTAAATTATTTCCTTGTAAATTTAAGTAAAAATGTTATGTAGAACCTGTGGGAAGTATTCTTAAAAGGAAGGCAGCATCCTCTTTTATCTCCCTTCTTCCATTTTGACTTTTGTAATGCAGACAAGATGGCTGAAACTTTCACAGTCACCTTGGACCATGAGGACAAGGATATACTCAAAGAGCTGATAGAAGAAAAAGCTGGAAGAAGCCTGGATTCCTGATTTCAGAGACCTGCCCTCACAAGCACTGGACTACCTACCTCCAGATAGGTGAGAAAATAAGACCTGTGTGTTCAGTTCATTGTTAATTTGGGTTGTCAGTAACTTCCGGTGCGCCTAATCCTGACTGAAGCTCATGCCCGTTCCTAGTCAGTCACTGGCAAGACGAAATGTTAACAGCTGACTGGGGGCAAATGGCTGGGGGGTGTCATAATGATCACCACCTTAGATATTTACTTAAAAACCTATTAAATATATCTGCTAGAAATAGATTACTGTAGGGAAGCAGCATTCTTAATACCTACATAAGAAGTCACCTCGTTGTAAGTGCTTTAGCATCTTAGTTACAAAACTTCAATTATTATTTCCTAGAAAGTTCAGAGGAAACTTACTCATGCATTATTTAGATTCTAATGGGTTTTCTGGTAACCTCTATTAATTTTAAGGAAAACATTCTCAGCTGTGCTTTCAAAGGATTAGCCTCCAAAATGCAAGGTTTGGTTTTTAGTTGATTCACTTCTACTTAATTTCAACCACATGAGTTTATTAACAAAAATGTTTGTTTAGCATATTTATTGCTCCACTGAGTGCCAATTTCAAACCTAGTATTGATTTTGTTAGTCCTTTCCTTAGATTCCTTGTAGTTTTAGAATTTTGGACTAGATTTGTTAAATAGGCCATTTTCTAACTCCTTCAGAATCCACTTGTATTGTTTCTCGTTTCCAGACGTTCTTTCTGGTTAGGAGAACAGAGTGGAACTTTTCATTTTAATGTCTCTATTAGATTAACTATTTTCATTTACAAATGATTCATTCAACCCACATTTCCAATTCCTTTAGTTTCCTTCAACTCTAAAACTCAAGATGAAATTACAAAGAACTTAGACTATTTTGAGGAAACCATGTGATTCAAGTTCTGTGATTTCTCACTGGGGTCCCAGAATTCTACTCGAGTCGGGGTGTGGTATTTGGATAACTCGGAATCCTCAGGCTGTAAGGTAATTTGAGTCTTCTAAGTCAGTTCACTGGACATATTCAACACAAACACCAATAGCAAGAGACCTGTGTTCTGATCCCAACATCGTGGTTTGCTAGCTTTGCTACTTTAGACCAGACATTCATTTCACCATTTTGAGCCTGTGCCCTCATCTCTAAAATAAAGGTCTTGATTATAAAATCTTTAGGTCTCCAACTCTATGCTATGCTATGATTTTAAGGAAGATGATGGTTAATTCCTAAAACCCCAAGAAATAGAAATATTTCTATTCTATTCAAAAGCCAGTTCCAGGCTTCCCTGGTGGTGCAGTGGTTGAGAGTCTGCCTGCCGATGCAGGGGACACGGGTTCGTGCCCCGGTCCGGGAAGATCCCACATGCCGCAGAGCGGCTGGGCCCGTGAGCCATGGCCGCTGAGCCTGCGCGTCCGGAGCCTGTGCTCCGCAACGGGATAGGCCACAACAGTGAGAGGCCCGCATACCGCAAAAAAAAAAAAAAACCCAGTTCCAGTGCTTAAGGATTCTGAGGCAGCTTTCTTTTCTTTTCCCTTTTTCTAGGCAAATATTTAAAGTGTATAATGTGATGATTTGATATAAATATACATGGTGAAATGATTACCACAGCCAAGTTAACACATCCATCAATGAAGCAGCTTTTTAACTAAAGAAGATAGGACAGTTTCCAGTTCTGCCTTCTTTAGAGTTTAAGGATAATCCATCAGCATTCTTTTTCTGTTAATCTTTCACAAGTTGTAAACCAGTAAGTCACCATTCACTAGTCTTTTCCTTAGTGAATTATCTCCAAAGCTCAGCCATTCATATACTACCTTCATGGCTTTGGCCATGTCTCTCTGGTATCTTAGTTATTATTTCTCACCTTCTCTATGTTCTTTTTTATTTAAATTTATTTTGAAGGGAATTTTTATATAATCACTGCTTGATGAAGACTATAAAATCAGTTTTGCTTGGTAAAAATAGAGGTTAACTGAGAAAAAAATCAACAGAAACTGACTTAATTTTTAAAATAGGAAAGCGAAGATGTTTCTATATGACAAAGGCAACCAGCTCCATTTGGTAGGAAACATTCGTTGTAGTATCTCCCCCTTACTTCAGTGGCCACCCTTCTTCGCACCAGCAATATCAGCAGTCTCAGTAAGCGTTTCTGTTAAAGCTTCATGCACTTTACAGGTAGGATGACTTTCCTACGAATGTGGTGGTGAGTAGCGGAGAGCTACCTGAAATCATCCACCACCGCAGCCGGAGAAACGTGTCAGTAGGGCGAAATCAAGAGTTTCTTTTACCTTTATTTAGAGAAGTTTTCAAATCTCAGCGAGCCTAAGAATCACCTGAGGCTCTGACTGAAATGCACATTTCTGTGCCTTGCCCAGGTCTAGACTAGAGCCTAGGAGTCTGCACTGTAAAACAGAGGGTAGTTTTCAGACCCTTACTTTGTGAGACATGTGACAAAGCACCCCTTAGTCCATTACTGACTCACTCTTCAGTAACAGTGGAGCACCCTCTGGCTGCTCTGTTAGCCGCTGCAGAGGGGTGCGCAAGACTCAAGATTCAATTCACGGCTCCATGCAGTATTTGATTGTCAAAAGAGGTGTACTAGCAACATCTGTCTAGGAGTTCAGGGTTAGGAAGGTCGCTAGGGGCTGAAGCTGTGAGAAAGCTTTGTGGATCCAGATTGGAAGGGTCTGGTGATTTTTTTTTGGAGGCAAGTGGGTGGAATCAGAGGGTTCTGGAATCAGTCCAACCTGGAGCCAAAGGTCTAGGTGAAAAGGCTGGAAAGGTCAGGTAAAGTATAGGCACTTTATCCTGCAGTCAGCTGTTACTCAAAGTCTTCTGCAGGGGCCATGAGGACAGCTTTGTTTTAGGGACAGTAATAACTTGGCATTGATGTTCAGGATGGATTGGATCTGCAGTGCCAAAGGTGCAGCAAGCAATACTGATGGTACACTCTCTAATGAAAAGAAACCTGAGTGGCAAGATTAAGAAAACACTGGACTTATTTATAGGTATGGGGATGAGACGGTGCCCCACACCACAGGTGCCCCTGGAAGGAGAGCACTTTTAAAAGGGTAAGTGCAGAGGAAATCTTCAGCAATTCAACTTCGTTGCGGCCAGTGTAGGGAGCCCCGTAAATAGGCAGAAGACCTGTTTGTGTTGAGCTGATTGACCCTTTCCAGTGTCTCTGAATCTCTGTTAAAATAGAATCATCTCACATACACCTCGCTGCTACTTTCTACTTAAGTACTACTAATAAAATACCACCACCCTGAAATTGGGTTGAATAGGCCCAAGCCACCGCCTGCTTCTGCCCCCGTGATGACCTTGAACCTTCTCAGGTGACCCAGCTAGTAATACCTCTCTCTAGCCTACTGGTTTCTAAAGTTTGCTGCACAGTGGACTCACCTGGGGATTAAAATACAAACAAACAAACAAAAAAAACCCCAAACGCCTAGCACGCACTTGTCATATGCAGCATAGTTTGGAAACCATTGGTCCAGCAACATCTCCACGCCTCTTTAAAAAACAAATCCTCCCTCCCTCTCTGTCCTCCGCCGCAAGGGTGCAAGTCGAGGGCTCGCGGCCCGGCTGGGTCTGGTCCCCGCGCCCTCGTCGCTCCCCCTCCCCCCATCCCCCCGCCGGCCCAGCGTGCGCAGCCCGAGGCTCACGTGCGCGGCGCGGGCCGGGCCGGGAGGAGGCGGTGCTGGGGCTTCTCCCGGTCGGCCGCGGCGGAACCGAAAGCGGCGGGCGGGGGAGAGGAAGGAGGGGCGGGCGCGGGGCGCGGTGGCGCGCGGAGGGCCGGGAATGCCCGCGGCGCAGGGCCCCAGAGCTGCCTGGTGGCCGCGTCCGGGCAATGGCCCTCCGTCTGGTCTCCGACTTCGATCTCGGGAAGGACGTGCTCCCGTGGCTGCGGGCACAGCGCGCGGCGTTAGTGGCCGCTGGGGCCGGAGGCGGAGGCCCAGGTGCTGTAGGCGTGCGTCGGGGAGGGGCGGGGGGGGGACGTGGGGGGGTTAGGCAGGGGCAGCGGAGGCGGGGGAGTCGGAGTCCTTTATACCTAGGTGGTTGCCGGGCTGGGCCGGGGTGGTTGGTGGGCACCGCCAGACGCGCAGCCTGTGCCCCCTGCCAGCCTGTGAAGGTTGCTGCTGAAGGGGTGACCTTCCCCTCTTCGGAATCTGGGCTTTGCCACCCTCATCCGGGGCCACTGGCTGAAGGGCGGAGGGACAGCCCCCGGGGCAAGGTGGGCAAGGTCTCGGTGGCGGAGTTGCACTGCTTGTTTTTTTAAACATCTTTATTGGAGTATAATTAATTGCCTTACAATGGTGTGTTAGTTTCTGCTGTATAACAAAGTGAATCAGCTCTACGTGTACATATATACCGATATCCCCTCGCACCCTCCCTATCCCACCCCTCTAGGTGGTCACTGCTTCTTCTAGTGAGTCCTCCAGCTTCTGGCTTAAGGGTTGCGCACAGTAAGTCACCTTCAGTAGAAAGGCTGGGACACTAGTGGTACCCTTGGCATCATTTCATCAGAGCAGGGCGTGGAGGAGCAGCTGCCCAGACTCTGCAACTCTTCCGGCACAAGGCTGCAGGGGGTGGGGGAGGGTCGTTCTCTATGCTTTATTCATATCTCACCTGCCTAAAAAGATTCATCACCTGGGTAGGGGTTCCACCAAGACTGGAGGCTCCTGGAAGTTCTCGCGTTATGAGAAAGAAAAGATGAATCATGGCCGCCAGGAAAACCACCGTATAAATACTTAACAGCTGCACGGTTTGTCCCCACGTTTGTGAGACGTGTTTCTGGGTGAACAGTATCCGTGATTTAGGGGACGTGCCACTTCGGATGTGAAGTGCGAGAGGGTAGGGGGTCTGCTTTCAGGCTGTGAGCAATGAACTGAGAGCCCACTGTTTTCCAAAGCATCAAGCCCGTCACCACCAACCCAGAGACCACCTGTGCCGACCAGCAAGAGGCGTGAGACCAAGTGATCCTCGGGTGTCCTGCCCAACTTCCTCAGGGTGAATTGGAATACATTCTGGGCAGTTGAGCTTTTGATTTTCATCTGTCTCAAAAATCCTTTGTTTTGATTTTGATAAGGGAGTGGAAAGTGACTTTCGAGTCTTCCCAGCATTGATCAATCAAAACTTTAAAGAAGGGGAACTCTGTGATTTCCCAGGTGGTTTTTCAAAAAGAAACGTTTGCTGCAAATAATGTTGCATCTTCAGGGCTTAGGTTCAGGTTCAAAGAAACAATACCCTGGATCCCAGTTGTGCAAAGGAGCTAGCCACTTCAGTGTGTTTACCTCTTTTTTTCCCCCTCTGGTTTTCCTTAAACACTTAGACTTGCTGGAGGGCATTTTTTG
Organism: Neophocaena asiaeorientalis asiaeorientalis; assembly: GCF_003031525.2. NCBI lineage: Eukaryota > Metazoa > Chordata > Mammalia > Artiodactyla > Phocoenidae > Neophocaena > Neophocaena asiaeorientalis. The sequence goes on along the minus strand of NW_020172463.1, from coordinate 1,081,968 downwards.
GAGAGGTCCATCAAATTACCCATATCTACAACTCCTTTCCCCTTATCGCTGGAGAAAATTTTCTGTCCTATGGCTTTAGCAGAGTATCTGTAGGGTTCCTTGTCTTGGCATGTTAGTTGTTGGTTCCAAACAGGGAGTCATGTTTGTGTAGCTCAAGGCTCCAGTTTGACTAGTGAGTTTGACAAACGACTAGTGTCATTATTAGTAAAGCTTCACTTTGGGGGATTTTTTAAGTCTCCTGAATGTCTAAAGAGCTTTTGAAGATTTATGGTTTCTACCACAAAGTGGTCCTTCCTCTGGACCTCCACCTTATATAGCTAAGTGGCAAGTGTCTGAAAATGAGAAGTTAGATGAAGTGTGAAATGCCACAGTCTTATGTTTCAGTAATGTGTGTTGTGATTGAAAAGCTGTGTGTGAGCCAGTTAGATTTTGGCTTCCTTGTGTCTTTCACACATCTGTGAAGGCATATAAACTTGTGTGTTGAAATTTCACGAAACAGCAGATACCCCTGGGTCCTCAGAAACTAAACTTACTAGAAATACCAGGTTTTTCTGATATTGGTAGTATTTTGCTCCTGCAGAGCACCTTGGCAAGATATTAGCCCTATTATACTAAAAGAAATTGTTATTTCTGAAAATCACCAGTGGGTGGTAGCTCAAAAAACCCACAAGTTAATTATTCTGCTGCTGTAATTTGTAGCACTGGCAGGGGAATGTGGGATTCTATTTTATTTCTAGCACAGCTATTACTCCACACATTTGTGCAAATTATTTTCCTTTCAAAGTCTCAGCTTTTCAAATGTAAATTATGAATAATTATACCATTGTAAAGTCTCCTCTCTGCACACTTACTCTCTAAAGTTGAAGCCTTAATATTTTTACATCAACAAATACAATTGAAGATTTCTTAGGGGTGTTAAGTAGTACTCCTGATGTATGACATATTTCTGGCAAAATAGCCACAGAGCTGGGCTAAGTCAGCCAGGACAGAAATTCAGTGCATATATGATAGCATTTTAGTCAAAAAGGGGTTAAGAAGTAAGGAGACCAGATTTGGTTACTGCATGTGTTTCTTGTTCTAGGTTGAACTTTGGGAAAATTATTTCTCCTGAAATAAAGGAAGAAAATATTTGTTCTTTAAAAATTAAAACAGTTATACAAAAGAATATTTTTAACACATCTAAGCTATAAATAATAAAATAAAAGCAAAACTGTGTACCCACCTTAAAAATAGAATAATATCAAGACTTTTGTAGGCTCTTTGTCTCCCTATTTGATCCTGTTGCTCTCCATATCCCTCATCTGTAAGTTGTTACCTACAACCACTTAAACGTTTATATTTTAACATTTCTTTGATCCTATTTGTAGTTTTAACCCATATGTATATCTCCCTAAGCAAAATATCATTTCATTTTGCTTGTTTGTGAACTTTAAGTAAATGAAAGAACACTATATGTATTCTTTTCATTTTTTTTCTTCTCAGTAGCGTAAGATTTATCCATGTTGACTGCTGTAGGTCGTTAATTTTCACTGCTGTATAGTGTTCCATTTGTGTGACTATACAACACTATGGTGGACATAGAGATGCAGTGCTTAGATCTTCCTATCAAGAAAGGGCTTGTCCCAGGCACTGTAAGTGTGGGCGGCAGATAGCCCTCAGCTGTCAGCACCTTCAGGGATGGCCTCGGCAGAGGGTTGCGTCACCCAACTTTATGCCCCTTTAGTTTAGGTATGGCCTCCTTTAATGAGAGGGTGAGGTGGGGTATAAAGGCCTGGGCATTTTGACTCACATGGGACAACTCTTGACAATTCATTTCAGTTCTAGAGCTTCCCCAGTGGAGGACCCCAAGGTCACCTGAGGCCACTGGGCCTTCATTGTAACTTGACTTCTTCCCCAGCCTGGTCCTGCTTCCTTCTCCTTCCTGCTACAGGTGTTAACCCCACTTTAGTAAGCACTCCCTAGTAAATACCCTGCATAAGAAACTGTCTCAGGATGTTTCCTAGGAAACCCAACTAACTTATCTTTATCCCAACAGTGACATTTGGGAGGTTTCTGGGGTTTGCTGTTACAGTCTATGCTTTTACTAACCTGGTGCTTACTTTACATGTTTCTCTAGGATGGATGTCTGACAGTAGAGTTGCTGAGTCACAGGCTATGCATGTCTTCACTTTTCCTGGGTAGTGCCAAATTGTTTTCTAAAGTACTTGTACTTATTAACTACCCCATTTGTGGTATAGAAATGTTTTTGGTACTCTGTATCTTCACAAGCTCTTGATTTTTCCAGATTTTAAATTTCTTGTCAAACTGGTGGGTCTAAACATTACTTCATTGTGGTTTGAGGTTGAACATCTCTATATATTTACTGGCTATTTGAGTTTCCCCTTCTATGGGATGTTGGTTCATCCTTTTGTCTATTGTGGCTTTTTTTAATATTGATTTTAAGGCATTCTTCATTGTGGATTCTAGTCCTTTGTTCATCATATATGTTGCAGATATCTTCCCTGAATCTCTTGGTTTTTTCAGTTTGTGATTACCTTTGATAAACAAGAGTTCTTGATTATAATGTACTCTAATTTATGAGTCTTTTCCTTTACGGTTGGTGGTTTTTGGATATTTTAAAGAAATTTAGAAGCCATGAAGACATTTTTATATTAACTTCTAAAAGCTTTAAAGCTTTTTTCTTTGAATTTTGTTATCTTTTTAATCCATCTGGAATTTATTTTTGTAATATGATGTAGGAATCAAATAGGGGGACACCAGAACCTTCAAAAGTAGCCCTGATATTTGCTATTTTTAAGCTGGGTGGTGGTTACATGATTTTGTTTTGTTATTTATAGCTTACAGGTGTTAATATATTCTTTTGTAAATTGCATTGTTTTTCTGTGTTAATAGCTAGTAGTTCTAGTGTCACTAACCAAATAGCCCTACCTTTTCTCACTGACAGCAAAACTACTTCCTTCACACATCAAGTTTCCATATGTGTGTGAGTCTCCTTTTCTGGGCTTTTAATTTTGTTCCATTGGCCAATGTTAGACGAAGACATCTTAGTAACTATCTTTCTGTTAAGTCTTGATAACTGGTAGAGTAAGTCTTCTCACATCAGTCATCTTCAGGATCATCTTGGCTATTCTATGCTCCTTGTTCTTACATATATATTTTGGAATCAGGCAGTTAGATTTCACCAAAGTCTGTTGGATTTTTGATTTGAGTTGCATTGAATCTGTGGATCAGCTTGGGGAGAATTGGCATCTTTACAATATTAAATCTTCCCAACTATGAATAAAGTATAGCTTGTTGTTTATTTAGAGCTCCTTTATGATTCTTAAGAAGTCTTAGAATTTTCTCCATGAAGGTTTTTGCCAGATTTATTCCTGGGTTGTTATTATTTTTCGTTGCTCTCATAAATAGCCCATTTAAAAACATTATAGGTTCTAACTATTACTGGTCTGTAGCAATATAATAGATTTTATATATTAATTTTTCTGTCTAATGCTTAATCCCCTCTTGGAATGTATCATATCTTCAGGAAATTAAGAAAAAGTCTCCGGTATGTAAATTTTCTAAGGTTTAAATGTCACGTATATTTAAGACCAGAAATAATGTAGGTTTTCTTGCCTATATCTCCTTGCCTGCTTCAATTAGTATTAGATTGATGAATTTATTAGAATTTGTTAATGTTCCAGATTGATTAATCTTTCAAATACTGTAGTTATTCATTTTTTCCAGGGAAATGATATATTTTACCAGTTATCTGACTCAAGAGTAATGCTTTTATTGTTGCCTCCTAGATACCCCCAGACAGATTTGGGGGCCAGAGGATTGGCTCAGTCACATTGTTTTTGTTTATTGTTTTACTCTTCTCTCGCCACTGTCCTTCCTTTTCACTTTTCCTTCCCCCACCTTCCTAGTCTCCTTTTCTAATTCTTTTCTCTCTTTATTGCTTAACTAATCACCCCATCCTTGATTTTTCTCATTTTATTCAGAATATGAAATATAAATCATATAATAATGTTTACTTCATACGTTTAGAAATTATAATATCTGGTCCTGTTGAGCAGGAGGTTTTATGTGACTTATTTACAGAATAGAAATGTCATAGGATAATTATATCTTAGCACTCCTTGATCTCTGTTTTAGGAACTAGTTCAAATTTTTGTATAGGGCTGTGAGACTCCCTCCACCCCCATAGTCATTGGAAAGAAAAGAAATACTTTTATTTGATTTTTGTCTCATAGTAGTTGGAAACCAAATTTACATATTTGACAGACATCTTCTTTTCAAGTGAAATCACTCGTGTTTGGCAAAGAATACATTGAAGTGGACGAGACTTATCTGGCAAACCAGATTTTTTTTTTTTTTTTACAAATTTACCCTAAAGTTTATTTGAAAAGGTAAAAGGATGAGAATAGCCATGAAAGGAGAGTGATCACAGAGGACTTGACCACCAAATATTAAAAAGCATTATAAAGCTGTAATCAAAGCAATGTGGCATTGACTTAATAATATGTAGACGGGTCCATGGAACAGGAATAAATAGTTCAGAAATATACATAGGGGTTTACTACATTATAAGTGTGGCATTTCAGAAAAAAAATTCAATAAATGGCATTTGAACAAGTGGGTAACCATTTGTAAACAAAGTATAATGACAAATGTTATCTCATACTGTATACGTATGAGTATAAATACATAAATAAATTTTAGTTGGATCAAATATATAATTAAAAAAATAAAAACACAAAAATTGCAGAAAAAAAATATACCAAGCATTTATATAATCTCAGGGTAGGAAAGACAATTCTGTGTATGACATCAAAGATAGAAACTATAAATGAAAATATTTATAGGTTTTTCTTTGAATTTTATTTTATTTTTTTAATACAGCAGGTTCTTATTACCTGTTTTATACATATTAGTGTATATATGTCAATCCCCATCTCCCAGTTCATCCCACCACCAGCTCCCCACCCCCACTGCTGCTTTCCCCGCTTGGTGTCCATACGTTTGTTCTCTACATCTGTCTCTATTTCTGCCTTGTGAACTGGTTCATCTGTACCATTTTTCTAGATTCCACATATATGCGTTAATATATATTTGTTTTTTTTCTTTCTGACTTACTTCACTCTCTGTGACAGCCTCTAGGTCCATCCATATCTCTATGAATGACCCAATTCTGTTCCTTTTTATGGCTGAGTAATAGTCCATTGTATATATGTACCACATCTTCTTTTTTTAAAATAAATTTATTTATTTTATTTATTTTATGGCTCTGTTGGGTCTTCGTTGCTGTGCGCGGGCTTCTCATTGTTGTGGATTCTCTTGTTGTGGAGCACGGACTTTAGGCACGCAGGCTTCAGTAGTTGTGGCACTTGGGCTCCGTAGTTGTGGCTTGTGGGCTCTAGAGCGCAGGCTCAGTAGTTGTGGCACACAGGCTTAGTTGCTCCGCGGCATGTGGGATCTTCCCGGACCAGGGCTCGAACCCGTGTCCCCTGCATTGGCAGGCAGACTCCCAACCACTGTGCCACCAGGGAAGACCTGTACCACATCTTCTTTATCCATTCATCTGTCGATGGGCATTTAGGTTGCTTCCATGACCTGGCTCTTGTAAATAGGGCTTCAGTGGACACTGGGGTGGCAAACCAGCTTTAATTTTACATGAGCTGTGACTCACCAACACCTTTAATATCTAGGTACTCTCCGTTTTTTTAGTAGGTTTACTTATGCAAGTGTTTATCAGAATGCTACATTTTTCCTTCATGAACTCTGATTTCACTGAACTGTAAAATTAAACCACATTTCCTCATTTGAAATTGCTAAACTTCCTCTTCTGGACTTTCCAGAGAAGAGTCAGAATGAATAAGCAAAGAGGTTATTGAATAAGTCTTTTAAAAGGGTGTGTCTAAAACATGAGCAACTAATCCGGGGAGGAAGGGCCGATGGGTTTATAGTGTGTGGTGAGACCCTGGTCTCTGGCTTAACAACATTGCTAAATTTATCGAATGCAAATATCCTTCAGATGAGAACCAGGTACTTAACTGCACGATTATTTAAGACTGCAATTCTTACTCCCTAACAGACCCATGAAGGCATTATTTTTATTATTTCTTTCTACTCTGGTTACATTATAAGCAGGTCCTAGTTATGCTATCTAATGAATATTGTTTAATGTATATTATAAATATGTAGTTCACTGGTTCTCAGCCCTGGTTGCACATTAGAATAATAAGGGAAACTTAAAAATACAGACACCAGGGAGTAGGGCCCTCACCAGCTCAAAAAAATTAGGATATTTGGGACAGGGCTTGGGCATCCATGTTCTTTTAAAATCTGATTCTAACACAACACAAGCATTGAGAACCATTGATTTAATGGAATAAGCATATATCATGTGTTATAATCTGTAATAAGCATATATCATCTGTTGTAATATTTTCTCTTAATATTTTAGTGATTTGGAAATAGATGTGCTTTTGCAAGGAAATTGGATTTTCTTAGCAAGATTCTTGTAAAGAAGTTTCTTATCTTAGTTGAAACCTTTTAAGTGTACTTTTGAGAAGGTCTCTTCCAGCATCCTTATAATCTTGAAAGAAAAAAAAAATGCTTCTCAAAATATTGACACATTGCATTCCAGGAGCTTTGAGTCATGTGCAGGATGAAAAGAAACTCACTGAAATCCTCTTTAGATGTCTGCAAAATCTACCTTAAAGGATTTTTGGGTAATTATCCGTTTTCCCATTGTGAGTATGATACAGGAAACTTAGTTCATTCTGTTTACCTTTTCCTAGGCTTGAAATTAGTCTGTGCCACTTTTTCAATATACGGTATTGGCCAAATGTCTTAACTTCATTGAAACTCAGTTGTTTTACCCATACAATGGGCCTGTAGTACCTTACACAGTATGATTGAGATAGCAACGAGAACTCTGTAAATTATGAAGTGCTGTTCAGCAGTAAGCTAATTGAATCATACTATTATCCTAAGAGACCAAGTGATTATTCTTATTTTTTTTAATATTGAGAATAATGTGTCTGATACCTCAATATACATTGAAAAGTGTATATACCCATATATAAGCAACACTTGCCCCCTTCTTTGCCCTGCCCCCTGAAGAGCCAGGCAGCTTCTTCTTGTGAGGAGTTGGCAAGAGAGGTCTCAGGATGATTCCTAAGTTCTCAGTGAACCATCTCTAAATGTTTTCCACTCCCAACTCCAGTGCAGGGGTTGAGCTCACCGATTATCCTGATTTTGTGTCTTGATTTTTCCTTTTTAATCAGGAATACAAACTGAAATTTGCTCTGATTTATAGGATATTTTGCATATGTTTTGTCTGAATATTGGAATTTGTCATAATCAACATAATATTTTAACATCTAATAACACTATTCTTGTGTGGGGAAAATGAGTCAAGTTTAAGCAATTTAATTTTGAGGAAATTGGGGATATATACTTTTCTTCCCAATTAATGATGATAATTATCAATGCTGTTTCTAACCAGTGTTTAAATCCTTTAACTGCAGAAATCGGAGGAATATCCAAAAATTTTAGAAGAAAAATGATGGTCAGTTAACTTACAAGTTAAATGTTTTGTGTAAAAAATCTTTATATTCTTTGTCAAATATGGCCTTCATACAGAAAAGTACACAAATCACAAGTGCAACTCAGTTAATTTTCACAAAGTGAGGCACACCCATGGAACTGGCACTCAGAGCCGGAAGGAGAAAATTAATAGAACCCCAAAGGTCCCCTTCATACTCCTTTCCAGCAATCACTCATCTAGCGCAATAGATTCTTTTTGCCAGATTTTGAAACTTGTGTGTAAATTAAATCATACAGTTTGTACCTTTTTGTTAGGGGTGAGTATGTGGGCTTCTTGTACTCATTTATGCTGTATGTTATAGCAAGTTAATTCATTTTTATTGTTGTATAATATTCCATTGTTTGAATATACCACAATTTATTCATTCTTTGCTTGATGGATATTTTGGGTTTCCAGTTTTGACTATTATGAACCATAGTGCTATATTTATTTATTTATTTATTTTTGGCTGCTTTGGGTCTTTGTTGCCATGTGCAGGCTTTCTCTAGTTGCAGCAAGCAGGGGCTACTCTTCTTTGCGGTGTGTGGGCTTCTCACTGCGGTGGCTTCTCTTGTTGTGGAGCACATGCTTTAGGCATGCGGGCTTCAGTACTTGTGGCACGCAAGCTCAGTAGTTTTGGCTCACGAGCTCTAGAACGCAGGCTCAGTAGTTGTGGCGCGTGGGCTTAGTTGCTCCACAGCATGTGGGATCTTCCTGGACCATGGCTTGAACCCGTGTCCCCTACATTGGCAGGCGGATTCTTAACCACTGTGCCACCAGGGAAGTCTCTGAATCATAGTGCTGTAGGTGTCATATGTGTTATTTGCCACAATATGTGTATACTTCTTATGAGATATATGTACAAGGGCAAGTTTTGAGCCATATATATTCAGCTTCAGTAGATTCTGCAGGTTTTTTCCAATGTGTACACTTCCATTAGCAAGGCTCCCTTGAGGTACTTCCTAATCACTGCTCCTTTCCTCTTCCCTAAAGGTCATTACTAGTCTGATCTCTAATAAAATAGATTAGCTTTGCTTGTTTTTAAACTCTATGTAATGGTATGATCAGTATTCTTTTGTATTTGGCTTTTCACTAATATTGTATTTGTTAGATATGTTTGTAAACATCTGCTAAGTATTAACTTGCTATTATTGTTTCAGGTGTTTTAGAAAACAATTATGAGAGCTTACGTGTACTAAATGTTGAAAGAAATGGAAATATTATTTATACCTATAAGGTATGCCTATATTCTTTTTTTTAATTGTGGTAAAATATACATAACATAAAATTTACCATTTTAACCATTTCTTTTTTTACAGAGTTTTATGCTGTATCTTATTGAGGGGTAGTGAATAAGACCTGTTGGCATTTAATCTTTAACATATGACATTTTTTATTTTGTGAGATTGAATAGGGTAATTGAAATTCAGTCTTATGAAATATTTTCTCTTTTTTAAATAAAAAACTATACAGTGTCTGACACAGTGCTCAAATGTTTTGAATAGATGAACAGTTTCATTTTCTACAGGAAAAATGCCAAGTAAGAGATGTTTAAACCTAATTAATGTTAAATTTTTATCTTTGAGAAAATATTAAATATTATTACTATACATCATCTTTTCAAACTTATATATGCTCAGACTTTTGAGGTATTAATATTTGACAGTGTGTTTTCAATATTAATTGTTCTAAGGAAAGAAAATTTAACTTTACAGATAACTTTACCGTAGTAGTGAAAAGTGGAAGAATGATAACAGTGGTCAGTTTGCTTTGCACAGTTGTATTACTGTACTTTTTTTTTTTTTTTTGCTTAAAAAAAGTTATTTTAAGTGTATCTGTGAGGAGGCTGCATTAAAGGAGTTGTACGATTCAAAAAGTTTTACTTATAAGAATATCAGGGACTTGTTCTGGTCACTTTCAGTGACCATCATATATATTCTCTTACAGAAATAAATGAAAGTACAAATGAAATAAATGGAAGTACAAAAAGATTCGCTCCTTCACCATGCTCAGTCCTAGGAGACAGGGTCCCCCAGACTCACTGAGCTGTACGTTCTTATTGCCTTTCACTCTTTGATCCATATGACCAGCAGAAACAGGTTCAGTCCCTCTCTGACATGCACAGCAGGCTACCTTTAGAGTGCCTGTTGCTAATACTGGTTGAATTATTGCAGGTTTCTTTTAAAACTAGTAACTTCCTAAACAATGACATTTAATAAACATCTCGTTAATTTTTTCTTTTCAGGATGATAAGGGAAATATCTTCTTTGGATTGTATGATTACCAGACCAAACAAAATGAGGTAAAAATCACCGTAGATTATAGTTACTTATTGGTTACTTTCCTGCTATTCAAGTTTTCCGTCTTTCTAGATACAACTTATTTCATTTTATTTTCTAAAAATTTAGTTTATATTTCTTTGCTTCCTTCTCTTCTCCCTTTACCATTATCTTAAAAATAAAAAATGTGTAAGGAGTCCTGGAACAAAATGTCACCTGGTCTCTTAGTCCTTTGAGATTTAAGCCAAGTTGGCGCAAACTAACTATCCAATGTTCTGTAGGAATGTAGGAAGTCCAATGCCCTCCCCCGGATTTGTGTGCTCCCAGAAGCTTAGGATCTCATAATGACCTCTGGCTCTGACTTCTGCTTCTGCGTAACCTTCACTGTTCTTGCTTCTCATTACTTCTCAAAGATCCAGGTTTAGAACCAGCCTCCTTTTCTTAATCTTTCCTCAAACCACTCACGTAAGACATTGGTTAACGTGACAGGCTTGTCTAATTCTTGGGGCAAATGGGAGGGAGTCACTTTGTGCCTACATAAAAACAATTTACCAGTATTGAGGGACTCAGAAGTCTATAAACGTACACTGGCACAGAAGACGCTCCAAGACACATTATTACATGAAAAAAGCAAGTTGCCAGAATAATACATTGCATTTATGTTTAAAAAACTTGCAAGACAAATATATACGTGCATAAATATATATTAAAAACTCATTTTGAATGATCTGGAAGGCTACGGAGCAAATTACAAACATGTTTCCTTTTTAGAGGAAATTGGAATTGGGTGAATGTAATGGAGAATGTAGACTTTTTATTTGGTAGTGTTTGCATGTTTTAAATGCTGAGACTCTCCTTGTGCGTTATTTATTAATTAAAAGGATAAAACACTGAAAACTTAAGTGTATACGTTCATGACTCTTCTTACTTATAAATAAGAATCCCTCAGTTAGAGCAAGAGTCAAAGGAACCCAAAATTTCTCACATGAATTCAGAGCCTTCTTATTAACTCAAAGTTCCCTTTTCCTGACTTTTCAACATTTTCTATCAACTTCTGGCCACTGGATTCTAGTATGTTCTCAGTGGTTCTTTAGTCTGCAGGTACTAATTACCTTCGTAATAGTTCTGCAGTCACTGTTTCTCTTAGCCTGCTCTCTCCTGAAGTCTAAGGCTCTATCTTTCCTTATCCTCTAAGTGTATTTTAAGAGACTTTATTTAATATAACTGTGATTGGTTCCAGTTCCTCAATCTGCACCTCACATCCTCCTTCTGCATGACCATTTTAGTTTTCTTTACTATTCCAGGAAATGGAATCTTGCAACAATCGAACAGTAAGAAAATAAAAATAAAGATTAAATAAAAAAAGAAGACTGCTTTGCCAGTATTCTAAATATGGGAGTCCTTTAGGAGATGCACTTGTGACAGTCTGTTAGACATAGTTAATGATGTCATAGTCATGTAAATTGATTAGTTACTTGCCTCAATAATCATAATAGCTAACACTTGAGTACTTATTATGTGTGGCAGACATTGTAGTAAGTACTTTCACATGGATTATCTAACTCACCACTTCTAAGGATCTCCTGAGATAGGTTGTATTATGATTTCAGTTTTACTGATGGGAGGATAGAGAGGTTGAATAACTCATCTAAAGTCACACAGCTAGCAAGTGGCAGAGTTAGGATTTGAACCTTGGTCTAGCTTGGCTCCAAGTTCTGTGCTCTTAACCACTATACTATATTGTCTCATGGTTAAGTTTCAGTGCCAAAGATGGCCTACAATAGCAAACTTTTTTCTTAAAAAATAATCTGAAACTTCTCAGTATGGATAAACTGGTTCACTGGTGGTTCTTTAATAAAATGCTTTGCCACAATGATACTTGCTGGAGAGCTGAATGGGAATTGCATTCATGAAATTGTTGTTTAACATGAAACTCCAAATTAAAAAATACTTCTGTTTTAATAGCATCTCTATACATTTGAGAAAGACTTGCAAGTTGTCAGTTGCTCAGTCAACAGGGAGAGAACTTTGTTGGGTAAGTTGAACTCTTTCATTGCTACAATTCAAGAACTAAACTACATTTTTTTAGTTTCAAAGTATTGAATTTTTGCAATATTTGATCATTGTATAACAATGGTTTTCTGGGAGAAGATGCACTTGGGAGATTAGGTTTGAAATAAAGAATCTGTAGAGTCTATCTACAAAAAAGAATACTTTGTATTTCACCTTAATTATCCACTGACAGCTTTGAGCCCTCACTTATTTTGGGTATAAAATGGTAAACTGTCAAAGCCGCTGTATGGATCATTTGCTAATGGATTATTTTTTTCTTTTTCCATTAGCTGCAAGTTTAGTTCAAGCTGCTAAAGAGGGAAGAAGGAATGAGCTTCAACCAGGTAATGAAATTACAGTTTTTAGTACTTATTGAGAGATGAAGATTTATTGAACTACTGTCAAATTGCAAGCATTTTTACAAATAGCTTTATCTCAGAATAAAAAGGCAAAGGTCATGTCAAGCATGAAAGAGAGGTTTCTTTACATTTTTTCCAAGTAAACAAGAAAGTACAGAAAATAATATAACAGTGAATAACAAATATTAAAAAGGCAATTAGCATCTATAGACTGAGCATGGAGAACACACTAGAAACCCTACAGGCAGAAGCTGGTACAAAAGGTTGGGAAGACGTTAGTATTGCTTGGAGAATGCCATTTTATCCTGATATCTGGTGAACTTCTAACCAGCACATATTGCATTATGAATAGACCACGAATTCTAAATAAAAATCAGTTCTACTCATTTGCTGAGGCCCACTTCATAGTTGATTACTTATATGATTCCCACCCTCACTTCCTTTTAACATTTTTTATCATCCATCTGTTCAGAACTCAACAAATATGGAGTGCCTGCAGTGGGTCAGGCTCAATGCACAGCGCTGGGGATACAATGGATGCAAGAGAGGAGTGGCGATTGCCCACACAGCGAGCTATAGGGTCTAGTGGTAGGTGGGGTGCCCCATGAGGTATGTGTCCCATCTCCAAAGTTGGACAATAAGCCTAGTGGGACCAGCTTTTCAATTTATCAAGAGAAGTATGGACTATTATGTAAAATTTTAATTTTTAAATGTTGGCCCAGATATATTTTTTAAAAATAAATAAACTTATTTATTTATTTATTTTTGCCTGCGTTAGGTCTTTGTTGCTATGCATGGGCTTTCTGTAGTTGCGGCGAGTGGGGGCTACTCTTTGTTGCGGTGCATGGGCTTCTCACTGAGGTGGCTTCTCTTGTTGCGGAGCACGGGCTCTAGCCTTGTGGGCACCAGAGCGCAGGCTCAGTAGTTGTGGCACACGGGCTTAGTTGCTCCGTGGCATGTGGGATCTTCCCGGACCAGGGCTCGAACGCGTGTCCCTTGCATTGGCAGGTGGATTGTTAACCACTGTGCCACCAGGGAAGTACCAGCCCAGATATTAAAAAAAAAATTCTCTCAGGCAATGATAACCACCTGTGGCTGGATCCAGCCTGTGGACTACCATTTTTCAACCTCTGGTCAGGTAGATCGCATGTCAGTCTCTTTCTTTTCCTATCCTGCAGTGCTTTCCATCTCTTCTGTTTGTCTGGCACTTAAGCTCCTTCTTTTGTTAGCAGAGTTCCCACTCGGATGTATTTTCCTGCAGTTATGTGTGATGGAAAACCCTTTATAAATACTTTCCAGTGAGGCTTATGAGGCAGTCCTGGGCTGCCACAGAGCCAGCTTAGAGTGTCAAGGGAAACAGAGCTGAGTCTGGATGGGACCTTCTCAGGGACCTCAGCAGAACAGTTTATGAGAGACGTTGGCGGGCAGAAGGCTTTCCCTGAAATCTCATCATTGTTTTACTCATCCTAACCTTCCCTCCTGCCATGTTATACTGAGAACCTCCGCAGTCCTCTTCCCTCTTCTGTTTTTTTTTTTTTTTTCCAGTGGCTTGTCTTTGTTGCGGAGCCCGGGCTCTAGGCTCACAGCCTTCAGTAGTTGTGGCTCTCGGGCTCTAGAGCGCAGGCTCAGTAGTTGTGGCGCACAGACTTAGTTGCTCCGTGGCACGTGGGATCTTCCCAGACCAGGGCTCGGACCCGTGTCCCTTGCATTGGCAGGCGGATTCTTAACCACTGTGTCACCAGAGAAGTACCTCATGTCCTCCTCTTAGCATCCTCTGCTCCTCTTAGAATTAGGTGCAATGCTTAATTCAGAGATGATGGAAATGGACTAGCTGAAGCAAGATAGTTTCTAAAACATTGGTGTTCTGACTCCTAAAACAAGGGAATGGATGTGAGCCTGATCTCCTGGGCTAATAGCTGCTTGTGTTCATCCCAATTATGAGGCTAGGCATCTGTACAGAACCTTGGATTAGGTCCCTGTGCCTCCCAGTTCTTTCTGAAACCTTATTCCTTTGAGCCTTAGAAATTCCTTACTATGTTGGTAAACCCAGTAGAAACTATAATCTTTACATGATATTTACCATCTATGCCTAATCGTCATGCAGAAGAGTGGCGATTATGTATATCATAGAATGTACTTTCAGGCCAACTTTATTGTAAGTTTGATTTGATTACAACATTAAATCCTATTCAGGTAATGTTACTAAGCTTTGAAAATTTGATGTACCTCTCGTGAAATTATCTGATCACATCTTTTAAAATAGTAGAATGAATAGTGTTAATTTTTGTATTGGAAACCCCATACTTGATCTTAGTTCACCTTTTATACCAGCCACTACACTGAGAACCAGCTCTGCCCAAATGCAATTTGACAGGCAGTGCCTCACCTCAGCTGCTCTACCTACTTCTCGCTTTTTGCCCAGAGCCCTTGGGAAAATCTGCTTACCAGCTGCATGTGTACCACCTGGAAGTATGTTTAGAAAGGATTTCCAGTAGGATAAGCCATGACCAATCGGGGGACAAGGAGCTGAAGGATGAATACTCCCCCTTTCCAGCCCTCAAGTGGATGATTCTGAGGTGCACTCCATGCAAGGTGGTCAGTCAACTGACAGTGCCCGTACACTGCATACTCTTCTTCCCTGTTTCACTCTCCCCACTCCCTCGTGCCAGCACCTCGTGGCTAAAGTGATCCTTCCCCTGAGATGACTTCTTGTTTTAGTTTGGGTTTCCCCCGTAAGTAGAGTCTGAGGCAAGTATTTGAGCCCAGTTAGTTTATTTGAGGGATGATCCTAGGAAACACTATTAAAGGAGAGTTTAAACAGAGATCTGAAAGGAGGGAGCAAGCATGCGCCACAGGGAAGCACATTTCTGGCAGAACGAACAGCCAGCGCAAAGGCCCTGAGGCCAGAGTACTTGGTAGACTCACTGTTCAAGGATAGTGAGGTCAATGAGGCTGGAGTGGCATGAACAGCGGCAGAGTGCTGGGAACTGAGGCCAGCGGGAAATGAGGGTAAGGTGCAGACAGATCATGGAGACACTTACGAGGCCTTTTGTTAAGATTTCAGAAATTATGTGACCAGAAAGACCTATAGGATCTATTGTAATGATTTGTCCTTTGAACAAATATTTTGCAAATGGTTTGCCTTTTGCAAAGACTTATTTTATCTGTCCCTGAATAACCTGATAAGCCATTTGATTATAAAATGTAGTTTGCCTCAAGGTATTAACACTCTGTTGCTTATAATGAGATTTTTCCATTGCAAATGAGACAAACTGTAACATCTCTTATATGAGCAAGATAGGGTTTCTTGGTCTACATACTTTACAGTAAGGTTTTTGTCAACAGTGCTTCTCTTATTGGCTGAGGCCGTGGCAGACTTAATGTTTTATTTAGAAAATGGCCTTCCATAGGGGCCAGGCTTAGGTGCCCCTTTCACTCTCCCTGGTGGAGTTATGTTTGCCCCAAGGTACAGCAGGTGCTTTGATTTCAGAGCTCTAATAACCAGAGCTTCTTCACAAGCAGATTCTACTGGACTCTTCCAACCTTGTCACCGTTTCACAACATGTACCTTCACCTGCATCAGACCAGGTTCTTTCTTTTGCTCACTCTTCATCCTCCCAATGCCATGCCTATTCCTGTGCTTTAAAAAAATTTTTTTTAAATTCACTTTAAACAAAACAAAACAAAAATGTTCATCCATTTCTCCCCACCCCTCCTCTACCCCCACCTCCTGCAACCACCAGTCAGTTCTCTGTCTCTATAAGCTTGGTTTTGGTTTTGGTTTTGGTTTGGTTTGGTTTTTTTGATTCCACATATAAGAGAGATTATACGGTATTTGTCTTTTATTAAAGTAAAGTTGACTTACAATGTTGTGTTAGTTTCTGGTGTACAGCAAAGTGATTCAGTTATACATAATATGTATTTTTTCAGATTCTTTTCCTTTATACAAGGTTATTACAAGGTATTGAATACAGTTCCCTGTGCTGTACACTAAGACCTTGTTGTTTATCTATTTTATATGTAGTAGCATGTATCTGTTAATCCCAAATTCCTAATTTATCCCTCCCCAACTCCTTCCCCTCTGGTAACCGTAAATTTGTTTTCTGTCTGTGAGTCTGTTTCTTTTCTGTAAATAAGTTCATTTGTATCATTTTTTTAGATTTCACATATAAGTGATATCATATGTTTGTCTTTCTCTGTCTGACTTACTTCACTTAATACGATAATCTCTAGGTCCAACCATGTTGCTGCAAATGGCGTGATTTCATTCTTTGTTTGACTTACTTCACTTAGCATAGTACCCTTGAGGTCCATCCATGTTGTCCGTTTTTTTTTTTTTTTTTGCGGTGTGCGGGCCTCTCACTGTTGTGGCCTCTCCCGTTGCGGAGCACAGGCTCCAGACGCGCACGCTCAGCGGCCATGGCTCACGGGCCCAGCCGCTTCACGGCATGTGGGATCTTCCCAGACCAGGGCACGAACCCGTGTCCCCTGCATCGGCAGGTGGACTCTCAACCACTGCGCCACCAGGGAAGCCCCATGTTGTCCCTTTTGATCCTGCCGCTCTCCTTCCCGTGCCTGGACCTATCTGGCCCTGCAGTGATGCCCTCCCAGTTTCCATTGATAACTGGATTCTCTGAATTCTTGAGACAACTTTTAAGCACTTCATGGAATCAGCACATTTTATGGATGAAAATGATTGTAGAAATGATCTGATTCTGTAGTTTTCCACTTTATTTTGTAAAAAAGCACTGGGAATTCCCTGACGGTCCAGTGGTTAGGACTTGGTGCTTTCACTGCCAGGGCCTGGGTTCAATCCCTGGGCAGGGAACTGAGATCCCGCAGGCCACACATTGGTGCGGCCAAAAACAGCAACAACAAAAGCCCCCAAAGCACTAAGGCCTAGGAAAGCTTCATGATGTGCTGAAAAGTATATATTAGGTTAGTGGCAGATTTTAAACTAGAACCGATGTCTCTAGAATCCTAATCCAGAGTACTTGCTGTTACACTATGGAATCACATGGTATGTTATTGAGAGACATTCCTGTTTGCACAATTACTCTTATCGTTAAACTACTTTTATTAGTTAAGTATCTGGGCTGCCCCAAAGAAGCAAAAAATTAGTGTAGGAAGATGGTTTTTGACCTTGATAATCCTCCCATTTTAAAGGCAAGTGAATTTAGCTGATAGCTGGTTATCTCATCTGGGAACAGATTCACTGACAGAAAGGCCAAGTAGAAAGTGATTCCTTATTTTTCCAATGAGAAGATTCCCTTGCCTGCCCCCCAGAAACCTTTTTCCCCCAAAAGCTTTTAGGGCAAGAGATGAAACAGTCAAATATCAGCTTCTACTATTTACTATGTTAAACTAGTTATATACACTTAAAACAACATAATAAGGAAAATTACTTTTTTTCTCATTCTCACAGAACATTTTTATTCTATTTTTTTCCACAAGTATCTTTGACACCAATCTCTCTCTTAGAGCCATTTTTTGTCATCAAGCAGATTCCCAAAGTACCTCACCTTTACCTTGTCCCAGTTATTAGAAGTATAGCCCCTTTGAATTGTGAATGATCCTGTCACTGGGTTTTTATTCTAAGCTACAAGTACCCGTCAGCCAAGCAATATGTGTTTTTCATTTGTTCTGTCATTGTGTATTTGTGATCCTACATAATAACTCACTCACTGCTTTGCTTTTTTAGTAATCTCTAAAAAGGTGTGTTTACAGAGATATCCAGTCCTCAAAATTGTGAGGCAATATCCCAGAAATTGTTTTATATTCTTTACCTTTTTTTTTTTCCTTTTTCTTAACATAAAGCTGTGCTGTTAGGTTACTTTCTTAAATAGTGAAAATACTGAAAACTGGTACTGATTCAATTCCAGGCTGCTGCACCATCCCCAAATTGTAAATTATTATTCAAAATAAAGTCACCAATTCAGAAAGAGAAAAACAAATATCTCATACTAACGCATATATGTGGAATGTAGAAAAGTGGTACAGGTGAACCGGTTTGCAAGGCAGAAATAGAGACGCAGATGTAGAGAACAAACGTATTGGCACCAAGCGGGGGTGGGGTGGTGAGATGAACCGGGAGAGTGCCATTGACATATATACACGAATATGTATAAAATAGATAACTAATAAGAACCTGTTGTATAAAAATAAATAAAATAAAATTCAAATAAAAAGTAAATGACAATGTGTTGGCTTTCACCAGACTTAAAAATAAAGTTTTATGCATATGAAAAATAAATAAATAAATAAAAGTCACCAAGAAAGCACCTGAGAATATTAGTCGTTATAAGGACTCAAATATAAGGCAACTCCTTTTCTGAGAAGGGAACGTTTGGCCTAAATTTGGATATCCCCATTCTAGCCTGTGTCCAACACTTCCTCCTAATTGCTATCTTTTATGACATTAGCTCAGATGTGGCACTGAGGAAATAAGTGAGTCTTTATGCATGCAACTCTGCAAGCCTTCCCGAGGGAGGCCAAGCCCCTGTCCTAATTGCTGTCAACTGTAACACATTCATGCATCAGAAATATCTTTATATTTTCCTACGCAAACAATATTTGCCACTGTGCTGCAGAATTGCAGTGACACTGAACTGAGTTGTATTTGTTTAGACTTAGAAGCTGAGAGGGCCAGTGAAGTGATAGTAAAATGGCTGAGGAATGGGTAGGAACTTGTTCCTCATTCCGTATACATTGACTTCTCCTTTATGATATATATATTTTTTTAATTAATTTAATTTTTATTTTTAGCTGTTTTAGGTCTTCGTTGCTGTGCGTGGGCTTTCTCTAGTTGCGGCAAACGAGCTTCTCAGTGCGGTGGCTTCTCTTGTGGAGCACGGGCTCTAGGCGTGCGGGCTTCAGTAGTTGTGGCATGCGGGCTCAGTAGTTGTGGCACACGGGCTTAGTTGTGGGATGTGGGATCTTCCCAGACCAGGGCTCGAACCCGTGTCCCCTGCATTGGCAGGCGGATTCTTAACCACTGCACCACCAGGGAAGTCCAATGATGTTTTCTTTAAGTTTTAAGAAGTCTCACAGTTTGGGTTTTAAGAAGTCTCAAAGTCAATTTTAAGACAAATACTTTTGTTTGTGGAGTAGCTAATACAGTAAGTAATACATTTTACATTTCCAAAGTTCAGACCTATGTGGAGGAGATAATTTGTGATATTCTGGACTTTGCTACTAAAAGCGTCCTTTACATTATAGGTTCAAGGTGCTTAACTTTGTTGGTCGAGATCCACCCCATTAACAATGTGAAGGTTCTAAAAGCAGTGGATAGCTATATTTGGGTACAGGTAAGTGAGCATATCTTTATCATTTATCTCATTAATCAAAAAGCATGAAACCTATAGGCAGTGGTGTTACAAAGTGCTTTCACACACATTACCACATTTTCCTCAAAGCAATCCAGTGAATGAGTATGGCTGGAATTAACAGCTCTTCCTTTGCAAACATGAAAATCAAAACTCAAACCTAGCTCTCTGTCTCTATTATATCATGGTTTGTCTAATAGTACTAGAATGTTTTTACATGATAAAATATAGAATATCAAAACACATTTAAAGGAAGTTTAAAAATGGTTTATCTAATGTGTTCATAGAGTTGACAGATTAAATGCCTATGATTAAATGATATAATTAATCCCTGAATTTATCAACTCTATGAATCGATGCAGAAGCACTGTGCGTATAACACAAGGAGACTAGGTACAGTCAATTCTCATTACTTGCACATAGAATTTGCAAATTCTGCTACCCACTAAAATTTATTTGTTACCCCAAAATCAATACTCATGGTGCTTTCACAGTCATTTGCAGACACGGGCAAAGCAGTGAAAAAATTTTCACCTGATGCACATGTTCCCAGATGAGGTAGAACAAGGTGACACTGCCTTCTTGATTCATTTCTCAGACTGCAAACAAAGGTTGTTTTCACAGTCAACGTAGTGCCACGTTTTTCACACTCTTTGGCTTTTCTCGGTGATTTCGCTGTTTGAAATGTCCCCCAGGTGTCTTGCTGAAGTGCTGTCTGATGCTCCTAAGTGCAAGAAGCCTGCACTCTTCTTTTCAGAGAACGCGTGTGTTAATTAGATAAACTTCATTTAGACATTAGCTTATAGTACTGTTGACTGAGTTCAATGCTAGCGAATCAACAGCATATATGAAATAACGTGTCTTTTAAATAGGAACACACATTAGACAAAGTTTTGTTTTAATTTGCTGACAAAAATGTTTTAACTAGAGGCTTACACGTTCCTATCCCTGTATTTCCCTTGGGAGCAGTGGTTCAGTTTTCAGTGTTTTTGGTGACTTTATGGAACATAACTGCCGCAGAGAACAAGAATCAACTATCCATATTCATGCAGGGTTGATGCACAATTGCCTTGTATAGCCTCTCCCTCCCCCTACCCACTCCCAGCCTCTGGCTGTGGGTCTCCCTCTTGCAGTGTGTGTTGGGAGAGGGGATTGTCTCTCAAGTGCCCAGTCGTCCACTGTCAGCCAGTCCTTACAGTGGTGCATTTCGCCACCACTCCTGGCGTCTCTGTGGGCCGCCGCTCCCTGCCAGACAGGGCCTGGTGTGGAGCTCCTAAGCTGCGTTCCCTCCCCCAGGAAGCCACCCTGTTTACGCTGTCATCAGTGCAGGGCTGACTGTGGGACACTTCCCTTTCCTGGCCTGTTACTTTGGTTTCCTTAGCATTTTTATCCAGGGCTGTGTAGGCAGTGGAGATATTATTGAAGGATGAGGGCAACTAAAAGGTAATTAGAGTATAGGAAGGAAAAGGTTTTTACAAGTATGTGGTTGCACTACATTGTGAATATATTAAAAATTACTGAATTGTATACTTAATAATGAAAATTGTGAATAGTGAATGTTGTGTTATGTGCATTTTATCTTACTTTAAAAAAATTAAAAGTACAGGATGCATGATGTCATCTGTAGGCCAAAAGCAAAGTCCCCACCCACATGAAGTAGACCCACACTAATCCTGTGGCCATCTCAGTTCCTAGCGCTGCTCCCTGCTCCTCAGGCTTAGGCCTCTGGAGAGAGAAACTCCTCCAAACCTCCATCCATGGCAAGTCCCCACCTTCTTCCTCTCTCCCTTCTGCTCTCCTCTAGAGAAACGCTGTTCACTGTCCATGGAGTTTGGTCCTGCCCTGCGATCTCTCTCCTTTTTCTTACCAGAACGTCCGTGATGATTTCCAGTAGTACATTTCCCTAAGTCTACATGTGCAGCTTTGACCCCCTTCATGGAGGAACTTCAGCAAGACAGTAGTGAATGGGGTCTGGATCCCAATCTGGGATCCTTGGAGAGTTCCCCGCCAGCATGATTGCATCTTTCAGATAGTTCCATTGGGTAATTACACATTCGTCTACATGCCTGTAGTACATACCTTCCATCGACGAATATTAATAATCAGAGTCTAGCTCGATATTTACAAGATAAATATTTTTCTAATATGATATAATCTAATCTATATAGATTCCTACTCACAATGCAGACAAAACAAAACAAAACCCCACAAAATGTTGCACACTTTTGTAGAGCTCTGTCTGAACCCTGTCTATGTATATTCTCACTTCTAGGCCTTGCTTCAGGGTTGCCTCAAATTAGAAAGAAAAACAACCACCACCTGAATGGAACTTTTAAAATTACATTTTCACTGATTGCCTCACAGAGACCAGGCAAAGGTTTAGAACTGGTCAGCACCTTAGTCCAGGTCACAGTGCTAAGGCAGCAGGGCCTGGCCACCTCTGTAGACCCAGAGGAGGCCAAATCTGTAGTTTCTCCTTATTTTGAAGCACTGAGTGTTTGCTCTTCCATTATCTATGTGGTGTCACTCATCATTGCTTCTCCTCAACCCCAGTACACAAAGTATCTTTTTTTTTTAAGATTTTTTTTTTTTTTGATGTGGACCATTTTTAAAGTCTTTATTGAATTTGTTACAATATTGCTTCTGTTTTATGTTTTGGTTTTTTGGCCAAGAGGCATGTGGGATCTTAGCTCCCCGGCCAGGGATTGAACCCACACCCCCTGCATTGAAAGGCAAAGTCTTAACCACTGGACTGCCAGAGAAGTCCCCAAAGTATCCTTTTTGATGTGCACAGTTTCACAAATCAGCAGATAATAAGGTCTATATTATTCTCGTAGCTGAATTCTGCATTCCTGTCTATTTTACGGTTTTGAGTTTTTTGCTGTGAAGAATGGTATATAGTTAAAGTTTTGTTTTTCTGAAAGGGAAACTTGACTATAAGCAATTTTAAAAGTTGACCAGTTCTAGGGACTTCCCTGGTGGTCCAGTGGTTAAGGCTCCACCCTTCCACTGCAGGGGGCAGAGGTTCGATCCGTGGTCCGGGAACTAAGATCCCGCATGGTGCAGCCAAAAAATAAAAATAAATAAATTAATATTTTAAAAAGTTGACAAGTTCTATTTCTAATTTGTCATTATGAAAAGTTAGGACACCAGATAATATATTTTGTCAAAATTTTTCCTACTCTTTAGAGAAGCTGCAGGCTTTAAAACAGGGACATGAAAAGTTATGTTCTTTCAGTATGCTTTAAAGTTTGGAGGGAAAACCCAAAATTCGCCAGTGGATCTTATCTAGTAAGCTGTCTTTCATGTTGCAAAATGAAAGTGCTGATTTATAGTTACCCTTTTGATGATGAAAGAATTAAGTCACTGGAGTTATCCCATGGCCAGTTTTCCCTCATTATCACAGCTGACAGTGTCAGGCCTTGTGTTTCTGGCTGCCTGCTTTGTCCTGTGGGCTGACAAATAAGGGTGGGCACAGAGGAGGAGGCGTCGGGGGGATCAAGCCTTTTCTTCCCAGTGGCAGTCGTTCTGTGCTTTGAGGTAAATCCTCCACCAGTTGCCACACTGTGATTCACTATCCTTTCCTGGAAAGTCCCTGGTTCTCTTTTGCTTTTTCTCTTGGATGTGGGACTTTGGAAGTTGTCACGGAGAGTACATTTACTTGGCTCTCAAATTAAATACTAGGGTTAGCTGCACAACAAATTATATCAGTCACTCTGTTTTGGTGCGTGTGAAACAGAACTTTCTGTACAAATGTTACTTACATTGTTTCTGATTGGCTTCAGAATCCCATATTCCAAATAGGAAGCACCATCCCTAGAAACGGCGTACACTTTAGCCTGTCTAAATGAATTGTGTTGGACCTGTGATCAATCCCCCGCTGGAAAACTGAGCTCCTGAAAGCGTTGCCTTCTCTTCCGTGCTTCCGTCTGTAATGTGTGTGTGTGAATGTGAGTCGCCTAAACTATTCTGTGGTTCCCAGTCCCTTCTATGGTCTGTAGTAGTACAGTGATCAAACACAACTTTTGAGATAATTGTGTAAGCAAGGTAGTTGCTTATGATTTTGATTAATTTCCTTTTTACAGTTCCTCTACCCACATGTTGAAAGTCACCCTCTACCAGAGAATCATCTGCTACTGATTTCAGAAGAGAAATGTAAGTATATCCCGAGGACTTCATGAACGGTGCATCTCCCGGTGAAGCGTAGGAAGGGCGTGATGAATCTTCTAGCTGTCCACTCGCCAGTGCTGAGGGTCCACTGACCTTTGATGTCCATTGGAGACCTAGGACTCCTGTGGAAGGGCTTTCCTTCTGTTTCTACTTGTTGTTCTCTTAGGCTCTGCCTCCGTATACGATGGGCTCCTGCATATATGGATTTCCAGTTTGGGCACATGGTAGAATATTTGTAGAACAGTTGTGCAGGTCATTTTTGCCTTCTTTAGTCCATCCTTCTTTAAGATGTCTGTCACAGTGGATAACCATGATTTAAGGAGAGAGGCTTGGATGGACAGAGGGAAAGGCATTAGAAGCTAGAAGAATTCCATGGCAGAACTCGAGGACACTTAGTAACTTGGTCAAATTCAGATAGAGGCAGATAAGATTGGGACATCCTTTAATGATGATTTCAAGTCGGGGGAAGGGTGGACAAAGGACAAAATTCACTGGTGTATCTTATCTAGTAAGCTGTCTTTCATGTTATAAGGTGAAAGTGCTGATTTATAATTAGAAGGACAAGTCTGAGGGGTTAGGATTGTGTTCACTTCCTATACTCTTGCCCAATAACCTGTCTCACATTTCTGTAAGAAGAGCCAGCAGAAGGTACATATGGCTGAATCTAAATCACTTACTGAGAAAAATAGACCATCTGCACATCAATAAAGTGTTCAGAGTTCTGTTAATGACTCCTATAAAAATACCTCCCCCTAATATCTGGCATAATGAGTTTTCTATCTGATGTTTTCGTATAAAGAGGTATTGGGTATTTGGAAACTGAAGATAAACCCTGCCAAATGAGCCCTTATTAGCCCTATGTGTAAGACTGATGGTATAGGGGAGGGAAATACTTGTTAAGGGAACCCAGGGGAGCAGAAGAGTTAAATGCTTCATGTATTGTTGATACTGAGGAGCAGAGTAAATGCTGGACTTGAAACAGACTTAAAGGCAGGGTGGAGAAAGGTGGGTTTTGTTTTGAGCCTTGTGAGATTGCCATCTGTGATAATACTGTTTTTCAGCCAGTCGTTTAATCTGTTTTGCTTTTATAAAAAAATATTCACAACTGTTAGGTGAAAAAAAGTACTCGTATTTTTCATGAAGGTTAAACTATTGTTTCTTTTTTAAAAGATATTGAACAACTTCATATCCAAGTTACCCAAGAAGATGGAAATAGAGTGGTAAATATTTGAAATTCCTTTCGCTTTAGAGTTTTTTTCCCATAAAGAGTGGCATTTCTAGACTATTAAAGATGGATTGTTATAGAAACATACTACTTTATTTGGTGTCTTTCCAGTTATAGACTTGCTGTTGTAACATGTGAAATAATACAAGATACATGAAGGAGTTGATTATCTCCTTTCTATCTACCTCACCCCCCATTCTCAGCCTCCTGACATAACTAATGACAGCCTTGTGTGACCTTTTCCGTGCCTTGTACCTTGTTCAAGGTTAGGTGTACAGATACTGGGATTCAGTTGCTTTTACCAAGATAGAATCATAATATAAATATTAATTTGCTGCTTTTGTTTTTGCTTTTTACTTAATGTATCAGGGGTATCCATATAGGTTCCTAAATAGAGAGAGAACTTGTTTCTCTAATTTTTATACATGTATACACATACATACACATAATAAATGGGATCATAGGATATATGCTAAGGTTCTATATAGTTCAGTTTTCTTTTCTTTTTTGCTTGTTTTCTACTTCTCCCTTGCCTTTTCACCTCTAACTTTTGTTCACAACCTGGTGTGTATCCTTTCACACTTTTCTCCATACCTATATGTCTCCCATCTCCACCCCTGACACACACAGGGGTTTGTTTATTATTCACTCCTTCCTCATTCAACTTTGTGGAATTACCTACAAGCACCCTAGAGCAGCTCAGTTCATTGTCTTTAGAAGTACAAATAGTCCCTGGCCTGGATGTGCACAGTTTTGTCACCGTTCTCCCATGGATGGATATTCACTTGATTGCCTTTTTTTCACCCTTTTATTTGTTTGCATTACAAATTGTCTCAAATGTTTTTAGCTTTACATGTTTGGTACACGTGTTTCTTTAGGTTAAATCCTCAGGGATGGATAAGTGGGTTGACAGTTATATGCATTTAATAAACTTCAACAGATTTTGCCAGATTGCTTTCCAAAAAACTTGTAACACTTCAGTTTTGCAAGCAAAGTATGAAAGTACCCTTTCCCTCTATCCACACCAGTAATCGATGTATTTGCCTTTTAAAAAATCCAGTTTGGGGCTTCCCTGGTGGCGCAGTTAAAAAAAAAAAAAAAAAAAAAAAAAAAAAAAAAAATCCAGTTTGATGCGTTTAAGTTGATATCATTATTATTCGAGGTTGTGTTTCCCTTAATATTGATGAGGTTGAGCATCTGCTTTGCTTATTGGCTATGTGAATTTGTTTTTCTGGGAATTGCTTAGTTATATCCTTGTCTATTTTTTCCTGGGTTGTCTTTTTCTTGACAGTTTGTGTGAGATCTTAATATATTATTGATATTAAAATGATTTCCTTCAATATTTAAATAGTCTGCATCTAAATAGCCTTTCTCTGATTTTAATTTTAAATTATGTGAACAAAATTGAAATGGGAGATGGCATTTTTTAATTATGTATCTATGATTGAAAGCGTCAAATCAAGAGGCCTGGCTGGAAAATGACCAGAAAGTATGTGGCTGGAGCTCTGGGCCACTAGTGGCTGAGTGGATGGCAGGGCAAAGACAAGGCCAGTTGTCAGAAAAGGGTCAGGCCAGAGAGGAAAGGCCAAGGTGCAGAATCCCAAAGGCAGCAATGAGAATTTAGAGGAGAGAGTTAAATAAACACGTTGGGGTCAGGAAGGGGAAATGGACACAGACAGAGGACTGGCTGGTTAGAAGAGGGGTTGAGAGCCATGAGAGACACTGCAGAGAGAGTGAGGCCAGGAGGCACCTGTCAGAAGCCCAGGAAGGATTCTCCTGGCCAAGCAATACAGTCTCAGCACTCCCTCATCCACATGTGCCCTTCTGTGAGGCACTTCTGCCCTCATTCTTTTTTTTTTTTTTTTTTGCGGTACGCAGGCCTCTCACTG
The DNA here is from genome assembly GCF_003031525.2 of Neophocaena asiaeorientalis asiaeorientalis. Lineage (NCBI taxonomy): Eukaryota > Metazoa > Chordata > Mammalia > Artiodactyla > Phocoenidae > Neophocaena > Neophocaena asiaeorientalis. The sequence continues at coordinate 1,055,093 of NW_020172463.1, read as the reverse complement.
TTGTGGCCTCTCCCGTTGCGGAGCGCAGGCTCCGGACGCGCAGGCTCAGCGGCCATGGCTCACGGGCGCAGCCGCTCCTCGGCATGTGGGATCTTCCCGGACCGGGGCACGAACCCGCGTCCCCTGCATCGGCAGGCGGGCTCTCAACCACTGCGCCACCAGGGAAGCCCCCTGCCCTCATTCTTAAAGGCTTAGATGACAGCTTCATAAAGCCATGTGCAGGTCTGCATAATCATCACAGCATCCCTACACATTAGAGGTGGTATTGTAATTATCCCATGTTTACAGGGAACACGACAACCTCGACTCACAGAGGTGAGGAAACTCTAGAGAGGGACAGAACTGCTATGTGAACCTGGTTGCCATGTTCTGACGATCATGTCTTGCTAGTATAGGCCTTTATCTGAGAGTTCCCAAATCTACCCTAACCTAAACAATTTCAGAAAAATGGAAACAAGATGGGTTCCCCGAAGTTAAGAGTCAGATAGGTACTGTACTCTTGGATCTTTTTCCAGCAAATTTGATGGAACTAGGCAAACAAGAAATAGAGGTGTATGATTCTGCATGCCCTGTCCTCCCCTGAGTTCCTAGTTAGCCTCATGGGAGAAATCCCATTTAGGATTAGAGAGGTTGAAGTATGACTATGGACCATTCTGATGTTCTCTTTTTTCCTTATTTCTTCTACATCAACTTGTCTTCATTATTTACTCATCTGTCCCAATATAGATCACCTTTGCTTGATGAGCAGTTTTGAGGAAAGTGAGTTCTAAATTCCTTGTATTACACTTATCATTTCCTTGGCAATTTACTCTTGCGTACCCTATTTCATTTTCCTTCTTTTGAGAAGTATTCCTTGAGTACTTCTACATGCTAGAAACAATCAAGCCATTGAGAATGTAAAGGTGTTGTAGAAGAGTGCATACTCATTGGGGTAGACTTATAACATTAATTAAAATGTAATTGTAATAGAAGCATGCCAAAGCACCATAGGAATACAGAGATGGGGAGCTTTGCCTTCATCTTGGGAGGTGAGGGAAGGATTTCTACAGGAGGTCAGTGCCTAAGTTGGGTCTTGAAGGATGAATAGTTAAGTATTGCTGAGAGATGGGCAGTATCATCATGCTCATTGTGGAAGACATAAAGGTAAGAAGCATGACCAAAGACACGTGAAGAGTTTATGGCAGATCGAGGATCATTGCCCAGAACCCTCCTCTCCCAGGCCTGAGTTTTCCCTTGGCCTAACAGTCTCTACCTTTGGTGGTAAAGCCCTCCAGACTGCAGATACCTGAGTGGGTTATGTCCAGAACAGGAAGCTCTGAATCTTGTGTTAGCACAGCTGTTGGTTTGTGGTAGGTGTGGCCTTGCCTTCAGCAGCCCCAGCCTGTGTGCCAAACTAAGAATAAAAATAAGATAGTTTATTGCAGAGTGTTTGTGAGGAGCAAGTAATGAAATGATGCCTTAAATCTTTTTTGGAAAGACTTTCCATGTGTATGTATTGGCGGTAGGGGCTACTAAAAATAAACTGTGGAAGTATTTACATGTATTATAAAGATAGAATAAGCAAAATAATTATGAAACCCAGATATGTTCTCCTTTAAAATGTTATTTATTTCTAAAATCTCTTTGCCTCCTTAGGTAATTAAAAATTCTGGCCATCTCCCAAGACAGAGAGTAGCCGAAGATTTTGTTTGGGCTCAGTGGGATATGTCAGAGCAGAGATTATACTACATTGATCTGAAGGTAAAAACTAGACCACTGGCCCTCCTTTTTGTGGGAGTAGTTTAATTTTGACATTATCGTTATTTTAATTTATTAATTACTTCATTTTCATTGATGGGGCAGTCGACAAAAGTTGATGAAAAATAATGGAGAGGTTTTCATTACTGCTTGATTTTTGGCTGCTTCCTTTTCTCTCTCTCTTTTTTTTTTTTCGGTACGCGGGCCTCTCACTGTTGTGGCCTCTCCCGTTGCGGAGCACAGGCTCCGGACGCGCAGGCTCAGCGGCCATGGCTCACGGGCCCAGCCGCTCCGCGGCATGTGTGATCCTCCCGGACCAGGGCACAAACCCATGTCCCCTGCATCAGCAGGCGGACTCTCAACCACTGCGCCACCAGGGAAGCCCTCTCTCTCTTTAAACTAGTGTTTCTGTTGATTTTTTGTTAATTTGTCACTCTGTTTTCTTTTTTAGAAATCAAGGAGTGTCTTAAAATGCATCCAGTTTTATGCTGATGAGCACTTTAGCTTAATGGTAAGTCCAGAAAATGATTGGGCTAAGGAAATTTTACAACCTATTGCCCCTTTTAAAGAGAGCTATTATCATAAACAGCATTTTAACATTCTTGGTCTTGTTCTTTAGTCACTTGTATGAGCAAGTAAAATAGTTCTTGCCATCTCAAGACTTCAATTCTGTAACAAATGCAATTAATATAGATTATTAGAAGAGCACACACAGTAAATTTCTGCTAACTGAATGCCTCATATTAAAGAAAAATGGGTAAGAGTATCAGTGGGAGGTAGTAGGCGTGGTTAATAGTAGATAGCTTTATGTGATTATGCATCATTTGATCCAAAAGAACATGTGATGGTGGATTGAGTGTAAGGTAGAAAGTCAGTGAGAGGGTAGAGTTCAATCAGTGCAAATCTAGAACCACTCCTGGAAAAGCTGTTTGGAGTGCCAGCCTTGTAGTGAGGAGTCACAAATATCTTTATCTGTGATGGACAGAACATTATTATTCTTCTTGACCAGGGTTAATATTGGTGTCTAATACAGATTGATATCATACCATTACAAGAATTTCATTTACTCCTTCTACCCCCTTTTTTGGACTCACTCATTCTCTTTCTAAAGACACCCAGTCCTTCCCTCCTTACGTGATCATCTGTGTCTTGTAAAAGTCTACTCCTTCCAATTGGCTTATTATAAAACCCATTTATGGTAGTTAAATCTGAAGCAAAGTTTGCCTTTTGAGAAATAAATACACATCAAGCTTGTGATGTATGTAAACTCCAGAATGTTCCCAGTGGACTTTCTGTCTGTGGATTCGGGGGATATCCTCTGAAGATAATGCTGGTTAAAGGAGCTCTTCATCATTAGGCAAGCACAGTGTTGTCAGGTTTGCACTGGTTTCCAGAACTATCATCACTTAACTAATGTCATTTTTCACTTTGTTTTCTCCTGATTTTTTGACAGTTTGAAGCACCCTTGGACGTATCATTAAGTGATTCAGGATTCAAGTAAGTTACTCACAGATTACTATTAATTTTTATAGACACTTGTGGGCAGAATGATTATATAATATTTATACCTAATCTATGGTATGCAGATAAAAGGATAGTTTAATATTCTGTGTGTGTGTGTGTGTGTGTGTGTGTGGGTGTCATCTTTTCTGTTTCTGTTCTCTATAGGGAATATAAACAATGTTATCAAGCCTGAACACAGGGTTTTTCCATGGAAAGGCAATCATATTAATTTTTCTTAGTCATTTATTTCTGTAGGGCGTCTCCATTTATTTTGATCTATGGAAGTGCTGTTCTCCCTGTGATTCAATAAAAGCATTTGATGACTCAGAGAGAGAGCTACGTTTAGAATCAAACATCAAAACCCTTTTCTTGTTGCCATCAAAGAGGATATTGCAGGTCAATCTACTTATAGCTCAGCTGAGTCTATTGCTTTACTTTTTTTCCTGTTTTCCTTTTTACACAAAAGGCGAGGTTTTTTTTCCCCCAGATTATTTTACATGTAGTAAAAACATGAGACACTGTTGAAAAAATAGACACAAGGCCATAACTGCACAGAAGAAATGAAAGTCTGCTTGAATTAATGGTAATCTCAAACTGTTACATATTTCACTACCTTTATTTTATAAAGGTAGTGTTCATTCATTCATTCATTCATTCAGAAATGAATATTCATTTCTGTCCATTGTGAAACATAATGTCGGCATTACTCTAAAATCAAAAAAATTTATAAAAATGTAAGTTGAAAGGAATATATATTTTCATTCATTCAGAAATGAATATTCATTTCTGTCCATTGTGAAACATAATGTCGGCATTACTCTAATATCAAAATTTTATAAAAATGTAAGTTGAAAGGAATATATATATTTTTCTCTATTGCCAGGCCATGCCATTTATGTAACATGTATTTTTAAAAATTACTGTTTTATAGTTTGTTTTTTTTTAACCAAAAGACATATTATCTACTGGAATTTCTCGACATGTCTCTACTTCTGTGGGTAAATTATAGTGGTTACATCTTTTATGAGGGAACTTATTTGTAAATGCATTTATGTTCTTAGACTTGTCAACTTTGGATATGATGATCTTCAAGACCAAGAGAAATTATCCAAACACCCAACCTTGTGTGTTTTTACCAACCATACAGGTAGAACTGGGTTGTATTTATTAATTTACTTAATTATACTTGAGTTCCATACATTTAGCCATTGTTTAGCTATATTGATCTTGAAAATAAAATATAATAGGGCCACACTCTTACATAAGTGATTATATGGATATTTACGTACCAAATTACCTTCTCCACTGTAATTTTATACATTTTCTGTCTGTATAAAGAAGCCACAGTCAGATTATTGTTCTAATAGTTTTTGTATTATTGTTCTAATAGAGGGGATAGATTCATATTTAATCAAGCTACATTTTCTCACCTGCTCCATTTTTAACAAATGGCATACGATGATCGGGATGCTTTTTGTGTCAGGTTTACTGATGTTTGGGTTCTAAACCTATGTGCTTAGCTGCTTTAAGAGCCATGCTATAACCTGAGCTGACAATCAGAGCTTCACATAAAGTTGTTAGTGTACAATATTCCATCTCTTAACACCTGTTTATTGTAGATAGAGAAAACAGAGAGGGGAAAAAAATGCCTGAAAATGAGAGGAGAGGAGTATGATTACAGTCAATGAATCTGGTGGAAAAACTGCTCATTAACCGTAACAGTCATCTAAATAATCAACTCTAATAACTAAATCTCATAGCCATCTTTAACATCCCAACTTGAGTGGACAGTTACCACTTAAGTAACGCTTAGACTAAAATTGCTTTCCTTTAAAGCCAAATTATGTGGTATTCGTTGAGCTGACAGTTATGGAGCACTTACTGTGTGCTGGGTATTGGGGATACAATGGTGAGCAAAACTGACCTAAACCTTTTTTAGTAGAGCGTTACTATTCAGTATGGATGTTAGACATTAAATAAGTGCACACGTAGTATTTGAATAGAGTCGTGGTACATTTTATGAATGAGAACTACAGGAAGCCATGAGAACATGTAACAGATGTTTAATGGAAGCTACTAATATCTTCAAATATGTTCTAGTCCAGCCAGTACATTTCATTTTACAGAATGAAAACTGAAAATTGCTTCCTTTCCCACCTCACTCCTTCAAAATCCATCCTATAGTTTTTCTGTCCATCCAGGATCTCCCTCAGCCTTGTAAGTCCCTCTATAAACCAGTCTTGGGGAGTTTAGGGCAGGAGATGATATTTCCTTTGAGACTTGAAGGATGTGTATGAACTAAGAACAGGGTGACTGAAGTAGAGTGAGCAAGAGGGAGAGTATTGCGAGAGAGCGTTGAAGGGGTGGGCAGGGGCCAGGTTGTATAGGGCCTTGCAGACCATGGAAGGGCTTTAGGTTTTATCTTAAGGGTCATAAGGTCATTAAAGTTTTTTTTTTTTTCTTATGACGACCTTTTATTTTGAGAATGCTCAATTGTACAGAAAAGTTCAATAATATAATGAACGTCCATGTACCTTTTACTTAAATAATCATATCATTCACAATGCTTTATCATTTGTTTTATCATTCTCCTCTTAAATAGATAGGATTTTTTTCTTTTTGACTAAATCATTAAAGTAAGTTGCAACCACCATGATACTTTACCACTAAATAATTCAGCATGTATCTCCTTAGGTTAAGGATACTCTTACATAATCTCATTTCCATTATCACTGAAAGAAATTAGCTACGTTAATCAGTAAACTATTTCATATTCAAATTTCCATAATTGTTTTTTAAAAAGTCCTTTTCACGTGTATGTATATATGTGTATGCATATACACGAATAGATACATGTACGCATATAACTTTTAAAAGATCCATGCGTTACATTTGGTTGTTTTGTCTCTGCAGTGTCGTAATGTAGACCGATTCCCACCTCCTATCTTCTGTCCCTCTCTTTCTCTTTTCACAACATTGACATTTTGAAGAGTCCAGGCTATTTGCCTTGTGGAATATCTCACATTCTGGATTTGTCTAATTGTTTCTTTGTGGAAGTATTTAACTTCTTTCTCTTTCCTTTCCATTTTCTGTAAGTTGGAAGTTAGGCCTAAAGGCGTTGTTAGACATAGGTTAAACATTTTTGGTAAGAATATTTCATAGGTGATGTTGTGAACTTTATTCGCACCAGATCAGGAAACGTATAATGTAAGGACGTCCTACTGTTAGTGACGCTAAGTTTGGTCATTTGGTTAAGTGGTAACCACTGCCTGTCTCCCTTGTAAAGGTACATTTCACCCTTTGCGTTAGTAATCTGTGAGGTGATACTTTGGCATTAAATTACTATCCTTTTCCCCAACAACTTTTCATCTGGTGGTTTTAAGGTCCATTGACAGTCCTTCACTGAAGTGTTCTAAGTGGTTATTGACATGATTAGATATGTATTTTGAAAAGATCACTGTGGCTGCTGTGTGAAGAATAGTTCAGAGGGCACAAGAGAAAAAGTGGGGAGATGAGCAGTTAGGATAAGGTGTAGTCATATATTTGAGATGAGGCTTGATCTGGGATGGGCAGTAGAGGTAGAGAGAACTAGGTGGGTTTGTGATGAATTTTGGAGATGGAACTGAGGAGACCCGCTATGAACTAGATGAAGAGGAATGGTTCTCAGGTTTCTGGCACAAGCAAATGGGTCAACAGTGGTGCCATTTACTGAGGTACAGTGGTTTTGGTGGGGCTTAGGAAGGGAGATTGTGAGTTTTGTTTTGGACATGTTAACTAAGAGGCCTGGAGCTTAGAAGGGGAGTCGGGACTGGAGATGAATAAATGTGGAAGTTGTTAGACCATAGCTGGCATTTGAAGCTGTGGGAAGGGTAAAGGGTCAAAAGGGAAGAGGTTTAGGAATTAGATCTGGGAGCAAAAATATATAAAAGTTAGGTGGAACATCCAAAGAAAAAGGAAAAAGTATGGGGAGAGAAGAGGAAAACCAAGTGAGGTGTTATAGCAGCCAAGAGCAGAGGGAGTTTCATAAAAGAGAGTGACTGTTAGTAGGTGGTGAGAGGTGGAGTCCATTGGGTATAGCTGCATGGAGGTTACTGTGAGTAGTTTGTGCTGGGTGATTGAGGTGAAATCTTGATTGTGAATGGTTAAGTGTCATGTGGGAGTTGAAAAATTATAGCAGCGTGTGCAGGCATGAGAGAGGCAGCAGCTGAAAGGGAAAGTGGGATTTAGGGAATATCATTTTTTGAGACAGTAGCGACTCTAGTATGTTTGAATGCTTATGGGATATTTAGTGGAAAAGAAAAGATGACAGTACACAGCAGAGAGGAATGACCAGTAGAACAAATTTGCTTAGAAGGTGGGATGTAATGGGATCCAGAGCTCATGCGGTGGGACCAGGCTAGTACTTGACTACCTTGTACTTGACTTTAAATCTGTTGGATATAAATAATCATTTTAGGCTTTTATTCTATGAAGCTTTTATTCCTTCTTAGTTTGTTCCCATAGGAGTTTCTCATGAACAGTAGCAGCTTATAAACATGCTGTCTATGACATATCTTAAGAAATAAAAGGTTAATCCGGCACGAGATGTGAAAGAGTGTTTTTTCCTTTCTCAGCAACATCTAGGAGAATAGCAAATGAGCCTTGCTTTTCGCAGTCAGCTTTGAAATAGAAAAAATAAACCTGTTTCAAATGGGATGCTTCCAGATTTACAATGAAATAAACCAGAGAAGCACCCTTTTGCTTTTCAACTAAGAAGTTGTCAGTTCATGTATTTCCCAAATTACTTTTCAGAAATAACTTTTTAACCTTCGTTGTTAAAACAAATACCTACTTCAGCAAAGTAGGAATGGAGAAGAGAGCAAATAGTCTAATCCCTATATGGCTCCCTTTATAATAGGGAGCTTAATTTTCCCCTGGTGTGAAGAACAGAAAACATGGTTCATGAAAAAAAATATAGGTAGACTCAGAGCTTTTTACAAACTCAACTTATTTCAACTATTTACATTAATGCTGATGCTGTAATAACATTGGATGTTCAGTTGTCACATATTGGTCATCGGGAGCTACTTTGTCCTTTCAGCATTATTTTTCCATTCTTGAAAGCATCTTTGTCCTGAATTTTCCTACCCTAAGAAATGATATCTGCTACCTTCCAGGGAGTTAGAGGTTAAAATCTGGAGGCTGCTCATGAGAGTTGGTGATAGGCAAAAGTGCTCTGCCAATGTCAGGACACTTATGTATTAAGATTATGAGTTTGTATAGATTTTTCTAATAAATTTTTTACAAATCAGGGACCTCCTAAAGAATTGAAGGAAAGAAAATACACTCCCTATCCAATAGTCAACCCTGAAGCTGTACTTAGAGTTCTCCTGTGTGTTCTAACTCCATGGTGGCTGTAATTCTTTCTTGTGCACCTCCTACTGGGAGGTAGTGAGGGGTGAAAAGTGTAACTTCTCCTTCCTGTACATATAATTGCAAGAGTTGCCCTTCACAAGTTCCCAGAATTAGGCCTGTGTTTTAGCATTTTATAGAGCCTTTTACAATGAGATAATTTCCCTTGGAAAACTTTGTCCATAATAGCTTTCATTGTCCAAATGGTTTCCCCCAGGCTAGCCAATTTTGAGATGTTATCTTCATCATTGATGAATATTCATTACACATCTCTGGATATGCCATTAAAAGCTTGCTTTGTTTTTTCAAACTCTGACTTCCCCCAACTTGTAAATAGCGGCAAAATTATTCTGAAGTAATAATAATAAAGCAGCTAACCTTTATGACCAGCTATAACTTCTTTGCCAGAGCTTTATACATATTACCTCATTTAACACTCACATTAGAACCATACGAAGGAGGTTCTATGTTTTCCTTATTTACAACTGAGGAAACTGAGGCTTAGAGAATTTAATTAATATGACTCAGGCAAATTTAAAAAATACTGATGCCTGAATCTCACCCCAGAGATTCTGATTTAGTTGATCTCAGGTGGAGCCTAGGCATCTGTGGGCCCAGGTAATTTTAATGTACTTTCAGAGTTGAGAACCAGTGCTCCAGAGCTATGCTGTCCAAGAGGGTAGCCACTAGCCACATGTGGCTATTTAAATTTAAGTTATTAAAATTAAATAAAATGTAAAAGAAGTTCCTCAGTCACATTAGCCATCCTTTAAGTGCTCAGTAGCCACATGTGGCTATTTAAATTTAAGTTATTAAAATTAAATAAAATGTAAAAGAAGTTCCTCAGTCACATTAGCCATCCTTTAAGTGCTCAGTAGCCACATGTGGCTAGTGGCTACCATATTGGACAGCACAGATATCGAACATTTCAAAGAAAATTCTAGAGATGGGACAGCTTTGCAGAGCCTGTGCACAGCCCATTTCCCCTTGTTGTGTCTTTTTTCCCCCCTTTGGGATTGGGAGAGGGGACTAAGCCACAACATAACTATTTGGAGATATTTGCTTATGAGATCTGAATATGGCTCTTGGTGTATGTAATTAGGTTAGTTTATTCTACATCTCACTTTAACTTTCTTCAAAACAAGAAAAATGATAACCTCAATTCTCTAAAGGATGGTGTGCAGAGGATTTTGCTAGAATGGAGGTTATGATCTTTCTCATATTTTTGACATTTCACGTTCATTCCTCAGGGTAGTTTCCTAAAAGAAGAATTACTGGGTCAACAGGTGTGAATATATTTAATCCTCGGCAAAACTGTTTATCGGAGAGGTTGTACTAGTTCACTCTTTCATTACTATTATTTGAGAATGTTCTTCCTACTGCTCCATTGACAGAATTGATTATCATTTTTAAAACTTCACTAATTTGAAAGGAAAAATGTGGTGGCTTGTTTTAATTCTTGTTTCTTTATTACTAGAGAGGATGAAGTTTTAACTCCGTTTGCTAAAAATGCCTGTGATCATAGAACGTAAAAGAACAGGATAAACCAGTAGGGTTTTTGCTGGTAGTATGTTTACTGTATAAAAGTAGTCAAAGTGGTACAGAGGACTTTTGTATCTCTTATAATTACTATTTTTGTATCTGCTTTAGTATAGCATTATTTTATTCTTAAAGAGTCTGCTGTAATTTTAAAGAAAAGGTGGTCATTAAGCATAACAGTAATTTTAAATCTAACAGAATTGTTACTTTTTTATCTGATAAAGTTATTCTTTTTTTGTTTTCTGTTGAAAATATTGCAATGAAATGAATTTCTAACAATATATGGCAGTCTTAAAAGTCATTAAAAGAGTCACAAAGGATAAATATTATAACGAAATGCTTAAACATGTCCTTAAATAGTCTTCTTAGGGAAAATGGGCCTTTTTTTTCCTACCATGATTTTTGATAAAGGAACTCTAATGGACTATGGTAGAGGAAATATTGCAATTCACTGAGTAGAATAATGATTGAATTCACACAGCTAGTTAATATTCGCTCTGGGACTAGAACCCAGGTTTCCAGGCTCCTTGTCAAGTTCCTTTCCACCCTGGAAATCTCCTATTTCAGGTGATCACATAAATGCTAGCATTAGAATAGAAGTATCAGTTTAAGCATAATGCCCTCATTTGTAGGTCATTGATGGACTTACCTAGTCTGTCCAGGTGGCAACAGCTGCTAGAGGTGATGGACAGTTTTACACATTGAAACAGGTGGAAAGGCTGAGGTTGTTCTGGAGTGGTGGGCTGAGTGAGTGTGGTCAGGGCTCATCTGGAAAGGCCACTCTATGCCAGGAGCTCTCCTCAGTGACCCAAATATGGATGGGGACAGGCACACACACCACACTTGCTCTTGTTGCCCCAGTTTGCTTTCCATTCTAGATAAAGAAGAACTCTGGAAACTTTCTGTAAATAGGAGACACGTTTTTGATAAACTGAGGTCCATAGCTATTAGCAATGGCTGGAAAGCAAGCTAAAAAAGGGCACAGGGGAGTATATGTACGTAAGGAGAATCTCGTGAAGCTTTATAAACTTCTCTAGGTTCCTGTGATTTCGTATACAGAAGTCTCTCTCTCTCCATTTTCCTAGCCTTCAGTAACCTACCACAGTAAATTGCTTATAGTGTGTGCTGAGTAATTGTTGACTTGAAATTTCTTAGCAACTTGTTAATAGTCCATTTCTAGAATTTGGGAATAATCTATGAGGTAAATTGAGGCAGAACATCTAAAGGAATAGCAGTAAGGTTAAGTGGCTTAGGAAACTTTCTATTTGTCTACGATTCTTTTAAGTTTTACTAAATACCTTCTTCCTTCTAGGAAGTTTGTGTGTATGTTACTGCCCGAACTTTGACTCTTGGGAGCAAATCACGTATTCAGTGCTTTACTTTCATAAAGGTACTTTTCATTTATTTTTTTACTTTTACATAGTCATTTTTTCCAAATAGCAGCAAAGTAGATAGACTTTAAAGTCTTATTACCTTGTAACAAATTCAATCAGTACATTGTATATCTGTATACCTATATAATACATATTTCCTGAAGAAATTCATGAATGATGAATATTAAGTGAGCTCATTATTTTACATTTAAAATAATATTTTGTAATACATTTTTTTCTTGACCTGTGTCTTTTTTCTAAGCCTGTAGACCAATGCTAAGGGATGTATTTGCCCAAAGTGTGTGTGTTTGATTTTTTATTATTACTAACTGAAAGGTACCAATAGATTTAACTTACAAAGGTACATAGGGTTTTAATTAAAAGCTTCCATGGTCTCGGTCCTTAACAGGTCTTAGACCTAAGATACATTTATTTCATTTCATACATCTGTGGCCCAAGAAATTGATATGCCAACAGTCAGCCTTGGGGACAGGAGTAAAGTGCCCAAATTTTTTTGCTCTGTAGTTGGTCACAGAGTGCCCTTTAATAGTTTTAGCCTGAACCATACTAAAGAGTATTTATTTCGCTTGTTTAGTTCCTTAAAATTAGTATTTATATAGTACATACTGTGGGTAGAGTTAAAATTGCTTAAAATTAGAATTTTCAAAATAAAAAAAAAATTTATGCCAGGTCACACCAGAGTTTATTCTGCAGGAGTGCCTAATAGTACCTTCAGAAGTTAGAGATTAAAGTAAAAGAGTTGAATAACTTAATAATGAAGAAAGTAGAAGTAAATTCCGAAGACCTATATCTATGCTTTAATAGTACAAGTCTGATATTTGTGGAACGTTTTCATACATTTTTCTAATGATTAATCTAATGATTAAAGCCAGAAAATAAAACTTTTCTGAAAGTTTTATTAAGAGCTAATAACCATGATTAAGAGTTAGAAGAGTGAAGCCCTTAGTAGATAGTCTAACACCCTTTCTGAGTCACAGTGAGATTCCTAAGTGATTCAGAGAAGTCTCTGAGGGCCTTAATGACTGCAAGAGTGTGGCAGTGAACCTTGAGGCACGAGGGCCAATGAGCCATCTTGTCTCCACCTCTTGGATCCTTAAGTAGATTTCTTCAGGTCCTTCTATCCCAGCACAACCCACCTTTTAAGGTCTAAGTTTATACATAAGCCCAGAACAACTACTGGCTTGTGACTGCACTCAGGTGATCCACCTTCAATGCTGATTTTTGGAGAACGATAGGGAACCAGGAGCTCTAGGGCTCCAAAGACACTTGCTTTGTCAGTTTCACAGTTACTAAATGTGGAGAGTATGACATGGAGTCACTGCCTTGGGTGGAATTCCAGCTCTTTGTTTCTTAACATCCTTTCTCTGGCTTCATGTTCTCTCTCCACAGGGCACGGCAAGACCTTCACTGCTACTCTTGGGCATGTTGACTCACGTGTGACAAAGGGCATTACTTTTCTCAGCCTTGGTGAGTGAGAGGCACAGGCGTCTCTCTGCTCTGTCTCTTCTTCCGGTACATGTTATGCCTCATTTTCCTCATGCCTCTTTGGGACTCAGGTTGTGATGACTATGACTGACCTTTTTGAAGCCAGATAAGGGAAGGTTTCCTCTGGAACGCACCCCCCCCCCAGAAAAAAATCAGCCTTTTGGCAGGGGGGCGAGGCAATGCATCTCCTTTCTTAGGGAACCTGGGCTGTGGGCTTTCTTATGTTTTTAGTAGGAATCCTAAAATGCCATTTGTTAGTATAAAGATGATGACGGTGAGCGAGAGGTTTCCTAAAAGCCTATGAGAAATAATACGTGATGTTGTCCCTTGATTCTAGAGAGACAAAGGCCCTTGAGAAATTGTCTGTTCCCTGTTGGTAATTGCTAGAAGCTTCTGAGTCCCATAAATTATTTATGGATCAGCTTGATTGTTTTTCATTGAGTAAGTATGGTAAAGGGAACTTGAGTATTTGGCTTAAACATAGTGAGTCTATAATGAAGAAAATAAAGAAGGGGATTATTGTACCTCCCTACTGAAAGCTGCTGTTCCATGCCAGTTGGGGTGAGGGGCACAAACTGGTTAGCACAAGACTAAACAGAACTGTTGTTTGCTTGCATATGGGATATGGCACAATATTTTAAAAAGAAAAGCTTTAGCTTTCAGGTTTAGAGCAGATGGATTCTTGAAGATTTTCTTCTTTCCCTGTTTCCCAGCCCATCTACTATCATGACAAAGGTTTAGGAAGGTGTTGTGTGAAGGAACTGGGCAAAGTGAGAACCAAAGTGATAAAGACCATAAAAATATTTTTTTTGGGTCTTTTTTAATCGAAGTATAATTGATGTCCAATATTATATTAATTTTAGGTTTACAAATAGTGGTTCAGTATTTTTATAGATTATACTCCATTTAAAGTTATGACAAGACAATGGCTATATTTCCCTGTGCTGTACATTCTTATACATAGTAGCTTGTACCTCTTAATCTCCTACCCCTATCTTGCCCCCCCATTCCCTCTCTTCACTGGTAACCACTCGTTTGTTCTCTATATCTGTAAGTCTGCTTTTGTTTTGTTAAACGTATTTGTTTTATTTTTTAGATTCCACATGTAAGTGATAACATAGCGTATTTGTCTTTCTCTGTCTGACTTATTTCACTGAGCATAATACTCTCTAGGTCCATCCACACTGTTGCAAAGAAAAAAGATTTTTATTTTGAATGGTACTATTGATGAGGAGAGATATCTCATGCTAAGTGGGCCAGTATGTGCCAGTTTTTAATATGAGCTCTGAACCTGTGGGAAGTTGCTTTAGAGAGGCCTGCTTCTACTGCTTCCTGTGGTAAGAAGGATAAATATAAGGTTTCCTGGGTCTGAGACTTGATTCTTATCAGAAATCCTTTATCAGCATCCCATCTCGAGAGTGATGTGGGGAACTCTCCACTAAAAAAACTTAGCCTTTTGTGAGGTCAAAGGTATCCTTCCTCTTCTTACCCCTGGGATTGACTCTTGAAAAGGGCAGGCATGATTTAATCTCTGGTCTTCAGAGCGTGGAGAGGGCAAAAATACTAGAGCTTTGTAAAAATAGGCTATCTCACATTAAGCCATCTTTCCTTCTTTAAACAGATTTTAATATATAGGCACAAAATTGTACCCAAGATTAGAACTATTCTAGAGGTAATTTTTATGACAACAGTATTGCTTTTTGAGTGATGTCTTTTTTGCAATTTATTGCATGGAATTTCCCTGAATTGTCACCCTCTTAAAAGGGGCTTAAATTGATTGAAATATTAAAGAATAGAGTTTTGGAGGAAGTTTTCCATGAACCCCAAACACCTGTATATAAGAAAGATATGTTTATACATTAAAAAACTATCATTTTAAAAATTAATACTATATTCTAAGTGTTTTACTTGTTATCTTGATCCTTACAACAATTCTTCTTGGTGACGTTATCCCCATTTTACAGGTAATGAAACTGAGTCTCAGAAAGTCTGTGATGTGTGCCCAAGCTTCTTCTAGTGTCTCTTATCAGGGGCACTATATTCGTTTATTGCTGCAATAAGAAATCACCACACATTTAGCCCCTAGATAAATAACACATTGTCTTATGGTTCTGGAGGTGAGAATTCTGCAAGGAGTGAGTCCTGAGGTGTCAAGGTGGGGGCAGAAATGGTTCCTTCTGGAGATTCCAGGGAAGAATTCATTCTTTGCCTCCTCCAGCACATAGAGGCTAGCATGTTTTGGCTTGTGACCACATCACTCCAGTCTCTCGCATCATCATGTGGTCTCCTGTAGTCATGCTTCCTGTTCCTCCCTCTTACATTGGGTCCACCTGGATAATCCAGGATCCCTCCCCCCCACCTCAAGATCCTTAATCACATCTACAAAGTCCCTTTTATTACTTAAGGTGACATATTCATAGGCTCTGGGGATTACCATGTGGACACCTTTTGGGAGCCATCATTCAGCCTACCACAGGTACTATTGACATTTTTGGTGAGAAAGTAACTTTTGGGTGGGAGGGTCCTGCACATTGCGGGATTTAACCTCCTTGGAGCCCACTTGCTCATCAAATGGCAGTAGGAATCTCCCTTCTATCTGAAAAATTGTGACAACTCAGAACACCCTCATGTATTTCCAAATGCCCCCTCTCCCAGGGACATAGTACCACCCTAATTAACTGGCTAAGCTGTAGGGCTAGGAGTTAATCTAGGTCATTTGATGCCTTTCCACTGTGCCCTACTATATCGTTATTTGTGTTTTTCTACTTATGCATTACCATAATGGTAACATTATTGCAACCACTTGTGCTAACTACTTTAACATCACTGAATCCACAGTGACTGAAAGGACACTTATAAGTCAGCTGGTTAGTTTTACATCCTCTTTCCTTTCCCTTCCACAGAATGCCTTCTGTGTACATTATTAGCATGTATTTCTTTGCTTCTTAGGGGAAAAAGAGTCTAGCTGGCTCACTTATAATCTAAATGTTTCATCTATATGAAATTCACTACTGTTGTATGAGTTTCTTTGTTTTTCTAAGATCCTAGAAAAATTATTGGCAAGGGCTACTTCTACCTTGCCCCCTTCTCCAGAAACCTATTTTTTATACCTTGCCTCAATCTGTATACAAATGTTCTTTGTACAGAAATATCTAGTGCAGGGACTGTGAAGATGTGCATTCTAGGCAGCTTGCTATGCATGGAAACAAATTAGTACTTCACAAAGTGTCAGAATGCCTGCAGAGACTGTTTTGATGAGTATCAATTTAAAGCTTCTTTAGAGAAGATGACAACGATGATGAGCAGTGGGCAGACATAGGAAACTAAATTGTAGAGCTTCCCCCACATGGCAGAAATTATGCAGGAAATTCCCATGATAAGCTATTTCCAGCCTGTCAGATTAAGGAATAATTCATGTTGCTGGATATTTTTTATTCTAACTTGCTCTCAGAGCTCATTTAGATTCCTATAAAGCCACAGTTCTCTTAGAAACAAAACTACAGATATAAATTAAGATAACCATGGCTAAATGTCTGAAGAAAATGAGATATTGCTAGGAAGATGGACCGTACTGACATCAGACAGCTTCTTATTACATTGGTCAAAACCTTTGTGTTTTAAGAGGTTCAAAGAAAAATAGGGATACCGTAAAGTTGTTGGCTTTATCTGTACCTATACAGCTCTTGCCACGTGGAACTGACTTAAATCTTTCTCTCCCGCAGACTATTATGTAGCTGTTTACTTGCCTGGTCATTTCTTTCATCTACTTAACATTCAACATCCAGACCTGATCTGCCACAGTCTGTTTCTGACAGGTATGGCTGTAGTTTTCCCCCTCGTGAACAGGGTACGTTTGGGTTCGTTTTAACGTTAATATTTATGTTTGGGGCAGAGGGGCTTCTTTTATTTGCTGATCTACTTTTTTTTTGGCCAGGAAACAGTGAAGTGATTGATATGCTACCTCATAGTCCTTTACAGTCACTGTCAGGATCCCTGGTCCTGGATTGGGGTTCTGGAAAGCTCTATAGGGCGCTCCTCAACCAGTCATATTTATTGGAGTTCCTGTGGAACACCCGGCTGGACTGCGAGAAGCTGGCCTTGTTGCACTGTGTGCTCTCATGTGGCCGAGACTCACGGCGACTGGAAGCCAAGGTGGGAATATAGCTTAAGTTTAAAAAGTGGCAGATGGACAACACGTGTACATTTAGTAGCTGAAATGAACAGAAGTTATTTTTATTTGGTAACAATTGAGGTTTACGGTCTCCGTCGTGACTTGAACATATTCTTCGTTTGTGCTCCTTTTTTATGGACACAGACCTCAGACTGGGAGGGTGTGTCTGTTCTTTTCACTCTTCTCTTTTCCATATTGTGAGTAAATGTTAGGAAGTGCTAACAAGGAAGTGCTCGGTAAATAGTTTCTCAAATATCTACTTTTTCTCCTGGTTTGTATTTGGTGTATATCATGAAAAGGACTAAAATCTGGTGGTAAATAAAATCTATTTATGACATTTTAAATAGAGATAGCTCACATTTATATTTCACATTATAGTTTATGAAGCACTTTCATACATCTTATCATTTAATATTACAGCTATTCTGTGAAGTTGAAGAAACCCCCCATTAGACTTGATTGGGACCAATGGGTGGTTGGTCGATTGAAAAAAGATGGCCTAAATATTTTCTTTTAACCTAAAATATATAAATGTACATTTATTCCTGTATCTTTTGATGTAGATTACAGCCCTTTCTTTGTGTATCAGCTAATTGGAGTTCAAAATCGTTTTTCTTTCATAAAACCACTAAGTAATGTCTTGACTTTCTTTATCTGTACCTGTATGGCTCTTCCAGTTACTTTCTTTTTCTTTTCATTTTATTCCCTAAGGAGGTCAATAGTTTAAAAATCCTCCTTTAAATAGTTTGTGTATATCAGGCAAGTTTTTCTTTTATAGTTGTCTCACACCTAGTTTTTTAATAAGTGTTTTAGAGACATGCCTTGGAGTCTTTCCCAAGCTATCAACTTTTATTGAGCCGCCAGCATTCTTTTTGTATCCATATTTCACTTGTCTATGGTAATATTTTATTAACTTAACTAATTGTGAAAATAAGCACAACTAGCTTGATGAGTAGGTTTGGAAATAAGAACAATTATTGGCAGGATCAGAAATGCAAGAGTGCCCTATGGCTAGGCAAGCCTCATACCATCAATTCTAAGGTCGGGAACAAGGGGTTTCGTTCCTGCAGCAGGTGAGGATGGTTATAGAGGTTGATTGAGAGAACTGTTGATATAACAGGGATTATACCTTCCTTGATAGCATAGCCATGCTCACAATGATTAAATGGTGTAATTGAGCTGAAATTCAAACACAGGTCTGCTGCCTCCAAGCTCAGTGGTTGAGTTTGGTTTTCTCCTGTATCCATAGCTCTTCACACTGCGACTTTGCTGTAATATGTCCTACTCTAGCAAAAACGAACACTGGATTCAAGAAGGCTTATTTGGATCCCAGTCAAGGGCATTTATTAAAATGATGCATGAAAAGGACCTCATTTATATTTTATCCACACAACCTTACGTTATGTATCTCAGAGATTGTGTAGAAGTGAGTGTGTTCTTAGGCAATTCTAAAAGAGATATAACATTTTAAACTATTCATATATATTTTGTACTTCTTTGGTGGTGGGGGCAGGGTGCAGATTTAAATACCAATAGATTTGTCTTCTTACTTTTTAAAGATTATTCAGTGGATTTCTGAGAACATCTCTGCCTGCCATTCATTTGACCTCATTCAGGAATTTATAATTGGTAGGTGTTGCTGATGGTGCATATTAAGTTGAACCCTTGACCCTTTTGCTTCAGGGAAAGCAGTAACTTGATAATGCCTCAATCTGTCAAAATGCTGTTTAGGAGTGTTTTTTCATTTTTTTTAAAACTCTGTTGTAGTCAGCACCTAATTAAATTTCATTCTCTTGTGGCTTTGTAAGAAGCTGTGGCTGTTCAGAGACTGATGACATATAAGATACGATCTTGATTCTATAACCTTATTAGTGATTTATTTTAAGCATTGTGTTGGCTGGTTCTGTGTGAAGTGGTTATAACGTCATTTGGATAGATGTAAGTGCCAAATAATTTTTTAAAAATTATTCTCAGTGTAAAAAGTAGAACCTGAACATTTTAATCAGCGGATAGAACCATGATTAACCTTTTGCAGATGAAGGATAAGGCAATGAAAACTTTTGTGGGTTGGCTTGTTTGGGTGCATTACAACGTCTACTGCCTTATTCTTCATATTAAAACGTCTTTTTTCCCCACCAAAACTTACTCAGCTTCTTCATATTGGAGCATCTATCCAGAGACAAGTAACATGGATAAACTCTTGCCATACTCCTCACTGCTCACTTGGGATACAGTAAGTTAACACTTTATATTCTTTCTGTAATTAAAATTGATTCACTGCTGTGGGTCAGTTGTAGGACGTTCCTGTCACAGTAACCAAGGTTGTGATTTCATTTTCTGTTTTGATGCATAAGGATCTGAATTGGAGTTTTCTGGCAGAAAAATAATAGTGAGTCCTTGCTGTTGGCCAGTTTTATTTACATAAAACAGCAGAACTGAAGGAGAAGGCACAGCATACGTGTTACTCTTCCTACTACCAAGCAGAATGAAGCCTCTATCATCTTCAAATGGTTTTAGTTTTTAATTTTTTTCAAGCAGCTAGAATAGACGAAAATATTTCTTAGGGTTTTATAAATGAGCAACGGCTGGACCACTGCTGTTATTCTGAGCTGTTCTATTTACTTAGTAGATTAGCACCTTCATGAGCTTTTTTCCCAGCCTTAGAAAGAAAATCTGTGATAACTTTAGAATGTCAAGATCAGTAAAGTCAGTAATCTTAAGCAAATCCATGCCATTCAACCTTTTCTTCCTGTTGGTCCAGACTCCCTTCCTTTTAGTTGGGAAGAAATGTTTCAGGAGAAAACATTGTTCATTTTCTCTTGAATGTGGTTCAGTGAACTGAGCTTTGTTGGATCAGAAGTGAAAACCATGTATAGGCTCCCCCTGAAAAAGGTTCTGCCTCTCCTCCTTTCATATTTAGATGTTAGAACTGCTGTGTGCTTAGTCTCAAGGCAGAGGTTTGTATCAAAAAAGCACTTAGAAAAGTAAATTTAATTCAGGTAGCACAGACGCAGGAAAATAAGTACTAGGATAAATGGTAACACTTCCCATTTTGTTTTTAGACTATCTAAATATAGTCCTTTAAAAAGGCATATCAGATGTGTTTGATTAATTTTTTTCCTTTTTTTTGTTTTCTGTGGCTGCGCCGCGCGGCACACAGGATCCTAGTTCCCCGACCAGGGATCTAACCCGTGCCCCCTGCAGTGGAAGCGCAGAGTCCTAACCACTAGACTGCCAGGGAAGTCCCATGTTAGAAAAATTTCTAAATTTTTGGTATACGCAATGGTAGTGTTTTCCCAAAGGCCCTTTCTTCTTTGTCTCTCACTGTTAGAGTTCGTAAACTTTCATGCCTCTCTGTAAAATTATAAGGAAAGATCTGAGCTTGTTTCTTCTCCAGGCCCTCATTGTTTGAAGAACCCTTGTCAATATACATGCACACTCTGTGGTAATGTGCCAGGAAGTTCGCAGGTTAATCCCTACCCCTCCCCCAGAAGCAGGAAATGTACATTTCATCTTCCTCCCTTCACCACCCAATGCTGGCTGTCGCTGTCTTGTGTTCAGTGTCTGGGAGGCTGGGTCTGGACCTCTGGTTCCCAGGGTTGTGTTTAAACATGGTGCATGTGTTAGTTGGATGTTGTGTGAGTGTCATCCTGACAGGTAGTTCTTCACATTTGCATTTCTCCTCCTTTGTGGGGCAGAGGAAATGTGTGGGCATACAGAGTGACATCAGGATGTCCTACAAAAAGTACAATATGAAAAAACCCAAAGTTTTAACCACTGCGTACAGAGCTTATTTTGGGGTTTATCATGTTGCTTTAGACTTCTGGCGGTTGGAGTAGGTTACCTTAAAGGTCTCTCCTAATCCTGAAATTCTATGAGCCTATGATTTTCTTTAGCAATGATGTAAATCATTTTCTTTTCTCTAATCTGCATATGCTCTTAATGCTATACCCTTAATAAATAAATTTCGTACTTCTGTATGGAGACAGATTATTTCTGTAAATAACTGAATTGGGTTTTTTAAGATACTAGAAAATATTGTCCTACACATAGATAATCCTGAATTATGCTTTGCAGACAGTGAGCCTTGTTATACTTATTTGAAGATGCTATTTATAACCTAGAGCTGTAGTGAAATTTCTGTTGCTGAGTAGTGATAAGTGAAGCATACATAGATTTTTATTACAGGCTTTCTCCTGTCCATTGGAGGACTCAGTTGCTTGAATGTTCGGGAAGTTTATTTCTCCATCCCTGTGATGCCATTTTTCTCAGAAATATTGTATGTCACTAAAATCCAGGACATTTAAGTTGTAAACAAATACCAGGTTTTATTTGTATTTTCTTATATATCATCTACTTAGTGTTTAGGAAATGAAAGAGGAATTGACTAGTTGACAGGTTAATATACATAATTAACATGGAAACACACTTTTTAAAATAAGTGGCAATTTTGTCAGTTTATCTTTTTATTTAAATTTCTGTTTTAATGCTCACTAGTTAGCAGAATGTTATAATTTGGACTTCCTGATATGAATTGCGTCTTGCACATTTGCCATGGTGATCTTGCTAGGTAAACACTTTATGGGGATCTCTTATTTCCGAAATCACGGTAGAGGATGAGGTGCAGAACAGTTTTCCACTGAGGTCAAAAAAGAATCCCATTAGTGAGGCAGGGACCAACTATAATACATTTAAGTGAAAGAGAAAGAGAGGGAGGAAGGAGTAAAAAAAAAAAGGAGTGTCCACCTTATTATTATACTTGATGGTGCAAATATAATTTGCCTCCTTTGTTCTTAAATGGAAATGTGTAAATAATACATTATTTACTCTGTATTTCTTCATAATAGTTTATCCTTTCCTTTAGTGACACTGTCAACTATTATAATAATAACTTTACAGAATATTTCCCTTCCCGAGGCAAGAGATAGGCGGTGTTCACTGGTATTTATAAACCCCAAGTTTTATTTAAAGTAGAGGTTAGCAAACTGGGAGCTGCCCTCAGCTTCTGTCTGCACGGAAGTCACTTCCTGAAGGCTCGGGCTGGGGGTAGTTGATAGGTTTAGCAGTTGTGTGTATGTTTTTCCCCCACCACAGGAAATTCCTGGAATAACCCTTGTGACAGAAGAGATTCCGTTGCCTCTTATGAAGGTAAGTGCTTACAGTGAGAGACAAAAAGCCCAGACCTGCGTGGCTTCCTCGCTGGCCTCACGGTCGCCTGCCCCCAGTGTCGCAGTGGTTCCAAAAGGGATTGTAAACTGTCAGGGGAGGATGCTGCAAGGGGTAAGGCTAGTTGTCTAGGCAGTCCTTCCTAAATGGTAGTCACCAACGACGATATCAGGGCAATGCTTAGGAATGCTCTTTGAAGAGGGAGGTTTTCTGAAGACAGAGAACTACAGGCTCGATGTGAAGTGTATAGAAGTCATACTTTCCACCGTGCCTCAAACCAATCCATGCTGGAGGAGTTCTTGTAAATTTTCTTGAGCAGACCTAGGAGCTGTTTTTTTTTACTTCACTTGCATTGTCACCCCCTCACACACACACACACACAGACACACACACACAGACACACAGAATCTTAAAACCATTAAGTAACCTGGGCTGGGATTAACTAATTTCCTTCTCGTTCTGAGAACAGTGTTTCTGTTTCTCAAGAGTGACCTGCTCCGGCTGTCCCTGTGGTCTCAGCACACACCTTCTTCCTGCCCTCCAAGCAGCAGCGTTAGTGTCTCTCTACAGTCTGGTGGTTTCAGAGGAGTTTCTGGTACAATAGGGAGGGTGGGGTGGGTGAGCAGAGAAGAATGTGTATGTAGTTAAAACCAAGGAGTATTTTAGCATAGTTTTCTTGAAGCTCCTTTGTTGTTTTTGGCATTGCCTCCTGTTAATTATAGCTTGGTGTGTGCTGGGAAATCTCAGCTTTTGGCAGCAGGCAGCCCAGTATGCTGCTGCCTTTTACTATTTACATTTGATTCTTTTGGACCCACAAAGGGCAGGGCAGGCTCAGGCAGCTGAGGGAAAGCCTTGGGCGTTTGAGGTCACGGTGATGCCCTGGGGGTGAACGAGGGCTGACTGGGGCAGGTTTAGTGGTTCTGGGTTTTGGTCCTAAGAATGGTAAAGGGAGATGGACAAGAGATGTATCTAGGCAGCAGAGTGAGACAACTGTGAAGGTCTATAAAAGCAGGAAGACGAGGGAAAAGAAAGGTTTGATTAATAGCTTAAAAGATTCTTATTAAGAGCCTCCATCCTTTCATTTTATTGTTTCTGCTTTTACCACTAGTCCAGAAAATCCATACTGTGTTTAATGGACACACAATAAACCAGTGAAGGAAATTTTAAAAAGAAAGCAATGTCACTCACAATTCTACAGTTCCTAACATATTGTCTCTTTGCCCCATTTCCTCTTGGTCTTTGTCATAGGTTTGCATGTTTTACCTAGTAGTAATGGCCATCTAGTGATATTTAATAAAGATTATGTATTATAATATATCATATACATTTTCATGTTGGTACCTAAACTTCATAATTTTCATAATTATGGTTTCTAATGACTCCATAGGTTTCCACTGTGTTTCTGTGTCTTAGTTTACTTAATCATTCTTCTGTTTTGAGACATTTAGTTTGTCTCTAGCCCCCATTAAAAAACATTTTTTTTTTTTGCTATTAAAAATAATGTGGCAGTGAATACTTTCATGTAGTTTTTTTGTGTGTATGTGATTTATTCCCTTAAGGTTAAATGCCCAGTAGTATTGTTGGGTGAAAGGCTATGACAATTTTTATAGCTTTTGATTCTTATTGCCAAATTGATATTCAAAAAATGTTGTGCTCATTTACACTGTTACAAGGGATTTATGAGTTTATCGGTTTTACTATAACCTTACATTATTGTGTATTTTCATTTAAAAAATTAAGTAAGTATAAAAGAGTGATGGGAAGGTTCTCAAACTTTTTACCACTTGCCTTATTTTAAGAATACAATTTGCCTTTGCTTGGAAACAAAATAGCTTATTTTTGCACTCTCTGATTTTTTTCTTTTTTCTTTTCTATTTGTGTGTGTGTGTGTAAAATTATGTTTTTATGAAGTTCATTTTTCTTCCTTCTTGATATTCACTTTGCCTTCTCCTCACGTTTTTCTCTTCTCCCCTAATTATCTTTAGCATTTGGCTCTGCAGAGGGTTGTTTCCCATGAACTGTTCCCAAACATGCTTGGAAACTCTTCCGAGACTCCACATACATTCATGTGTTAGTTAAGAAGTGTTACGTAGGACAAGTGTGAGCTGTAGATCTCTTCACTGTCCTCTCCACGCAGACACAGTCCATCAGGGAAGGCAGAGGAATGCTGCCGGGATTTGCCTTGGGCTCAGGAGAAGACGTCACTGGGTTTGGTGGCCAGCTCCACCCCAGTCCCCCACTGCCATCACTAATCATCCCTTCCAGTTCACAGGACACCTGGTCCTGATAGCTCTCATTTGTTTCCCCATCTCTGCTTGCATAATACCTCTCAGAATAAGCAGCTGCCTTTGACCTAGTTCTACCGCAATTCCCAGCCTAATTATATTGCAATGGATCTGGTTGCAGTGGCACATCCCACCTACTTTTCCTCCCTCCCCAGCCCATTATGTGACTGTTCTTGCAGCTTCCCCGTAGGAGTTGGCTTTGAGCACCCTTGACCTGAAACACAAGTTACCTTTCGAAGGCATGCTTGCTGTAGGACTTTCCACGAGGCCCAAGGGACCCCAGACTACTCTGACCACACTTGCTTCCATCCTGCTTGGAAGATGACTGTGCTGATAAGGAGTCTGAAGAGGGAAGAGCAGAATGAAACTAGATGAGCACTTCCCTTCTGCTCTCTCTGCAAATAAGTTTAGTGTGAAGTGAAGCACTTCACAAATGTTTAACATATGAACATCGAATTTAATTGGTTTATACCAGTTTACCACCTGAAAGACAAAAGCCTTCCTTTATAGAATGGTTTCCAAAAGAATTTTTAAAAAATGAAACGAAATGTATGTTAAAACAAGGCCCTCACCTTAAAAAGGAATGTCATCAAGAATGGCCTTCCCAAGAATGAATTTATCTCTTCCACGGGAAGTCATGTAAGGATTAAAAAAAAAAAGTAGAAACTATAGCTTACTTGAATATCAAGAATGGAGAAATGGAGTATTTTTATTAAAGTATTGTTAAGCCAGACATCTTTAGTTTCATTTTATAAAGTAAGGAAGCCTTTAATTTAATCATTTGTGTAGCGACTATTAACTATCTGACCTAGAGACTGGGAAGGAGAAAGACTTCAAGCCCCGTCCCAGTTATGGCCACTCCAAGTGAGGGCATTGCTGCAGTGTCCATCAGGGGTCTAGATGGCCCTGAGCAATTGCGGAAAGA
>NW_020172463.1:989840-1029381 GCF_003031525.2 Neophocaena asiaeorientalis asiaeorientalis | reverse complement strand
AAGAGTGCTGGGCACCTGTGCTGTTCTCCATTCAGAGACTGGTTCACTTAATTATGCTTCTTCTCTGAAACACTTAAAAAGTGTTTAAAAAATACTTTTTTGGGCAGAGCATGACTATAATTAAGCATCTAATGAAACACAAAAGGCACTCTTTTCCTTGACCCTCCCAGTACAGACAGCCACCATCACTTAAAGAAAATGTTTCTTAGAGATCCAGCGTATCAACAATCGCAGTGTAGAAACTTACAGTTTTTAAAAATGAGAATGGTTGCTTTGACAACAATGTAGCATTAACAGAAATGTCAATTGGTTATGTGGGAAATATTGACTTTCCAAAGTTTAGTTTGTACATATGTGATCTTGTGATATAACTAGAAATATATATTTCGTCTTCTTCCATGGTTCCTCGCACAGAGCTCCTAAAATCCTTGTAATTTCCTAAGTAATAAAAGCTACAAGTGCATCTTTTGTTAAAATGTTTACTGTTTGTTCCAGTTCCTGAAGTAGCTCCAGAGTACAAAGGTGAAAAGAATGTCTTTTATTATTCCTAACAAGCCCCTTCCAGCCACACCTGAGTTTGTTAATGAGGTGGCCTTTGGAAAGCACCTAAGGATGGAGCTGGTTGCCAGGAAAACTAACCATGTGATTAGCAGGTTGGCACTTTGAGCCCTCTACCACCACTACCTTCCAAGGCTAGAGTGGCTGGAGATGGAGTTCAGTCACCAACGTCCAGTGATTCAATCCATCATGCCTATGTAATGGAGCCTCCATAAAGAACCCTAACTGAAGACCTTCTGGGTTGGATGAATATACGGAGGTGCAGGGCTGGGGGTCCTGCGCCTGGAGAGGGCATGGAACCTCAGAGCCCATTCCCACACGGCCTGCCCCACGCATCTCTCTTCAATCTGGCTCTTAACTGAGTTGTATACTTTTATAATCAACTGGTATATAGTAAGTAAACTGTATTCCTGAGTTCCATGAGCCTCTGTAACAAATTCTAGAACCCATGAAGGGGGTGCTGGGAACCTCGGATTGATAGGCAGTCAGTCAGAATCACAGGTAACGACACGGGCCTGTGATTAGCATCTGAAATGGGGGGCAGTCTTGTGGGACTGAGCCCTCAACCTGTGGGATCTGACAGTATCTCCACGTAATCGTAGGACACCTTGCTGGCATTGGAGAATTGATGGATGTGGAGAAAAAAAACCCACATGTTTGGTGCCCAGAAGTGAAATATGCTGTGAATAGACTGTTGTAGAGAAAAAACAAGAGTTATTCCTATACAACATATTTTTGGGGACAGAGTGTTATGGCACGTTCAATTAATATTGTAAAAACATAATTTTATGATTTTACAAAGAAACACAACTTATTAGAGACAGAGCAGCAGGCTGGTAAATTCATTCCTGTCATATCTGTAGAGATAAGGGTACCTTCAGTTTACTTCTCAGACAATGAAATTGAGCAACAGACCCAGGATCAAGAATTCTTGTTTCTGTCTCTCTCCTACAGCCACTAGGCTGTGCTGCTTTTATTCATAGTTTAGTTGAAGACATAATGTTTAATTCTTAAGGTTGAGAGGAGGGAACTGTCTTAGCATTGGCTTTCTCAGGATATATGCTGATTGCGAGATGGAATAGTTTAGAGCCATATTTAGGGAGTTACATGAAAAATTACATCTCATTAAAAATGGCTAAGAGTACTACCCAGCTGTGCAAAGAAGAGAGATATTTTTTCTAAATGTTGGGAAGAAGTAGAAAGTCCACTTATAAATAGGAGAACTTGGCCTTACAACATGCAGTCCCCTTGGCAGGAAGCCTCAGGAGTTCCGGTCGCTGGTCCTCTGTATGGATGGCCTGCTTACAGCATCTTGGCTTAGTATGGTACCTTACTAGCCTTATGGACACAAAGACATTTCTATTTTATTCTGTCTGTGCTGGAGGTAGTAGGTCACTGTGTTTCTCTGGGCTGCAAGTAAAAGCTGATACTGAGATGGTATCCACTGAAGAGCCAAGTTGGATTGATGCTTTACCTCTGCTAGTTGAGCCCTGATATGAAGGGTAAAGTTTCTCTCTGAGTTGGCTTCCTCTTCTGTAAAAGAGGATGCTGGTTCATCAGCAGATGTAGGATCAAAGCCAGAGGGCGTTTAAGAAATGAAAGGCAGGGCTTCCCTGGTGGCGCAGTGGTTGAGAGTCCGCCTGCCGATACAGGGGATACGGGTTCGTGCCCCGGTCCGGGAAGATCCCACATGCCGCTGAGCGGCTAGGCCCATGAGCCATGGCCGCTGAGCCTGCGCGTCCGGAGCCTGTGCTCTGCGACGGGAGAGGCCACAAGAGTGAGAGGCCCGCGTACCGAAAAAGAAAAAAGAAAAAAAAAAGAAATGCAGATTTTTTTTTCTGGAAGTAATTTGCAGCTGAGCCCGTAAGTACCACAGGGCTTTTTTTCTTCCTTTTTTTTTAGCGGTACGCGGGGCCTCTCACTGTTGTGGCCTCTCCCATTGCGGAGCACAGGCTCCGGACGCGCAGGCTCAGTGGCCACGGCTCACGGGCCCAGCCACTCCGTGCCATGTGGGATCTTCCCGGACCGGGGCACGAACCCGTGTCCCTTGCATCGGCAGGCGGACTCTCAACCACTGCGCCACCAGGGAAGCCCTTTCTTCCTTTTTAAAGAAAAAAATCAAAATTATTTCCTACATAAATGGGAAACAGTCCCTTAATGAAACCTTTTGGTCTGTTTGTTCAATTAATAGTTGTGATGGGCTACATTTGGTAATTACTTCATGTCATCCTAAGAGACAAAATAAGATTATTTCTCAAGAAGAGACTTGGAATAATTTTCCTTCCTTTAAAATCAAAATTTAAAACTCCCCCTGTGCAGGGAAGTGCTTCTGGGTCATTCCTTGAGGATCTGATGGCTTCTAACACCAGAGTCTCCCAGAAGTAGCTAAATTTACGGGTATTTTTCTTAGAAAGCATTTTTGTGTATTTGAGAGCTTTATAAGCTCTTTTCAGGAAGCTGGCGATGTGCTTCAGACTCTTGTGGCTTTCACTTTGCTGTTGTCCCTGATGAATATGGTTCTTAGTGTTCAACAAGTTCTGTAAGTGCTGGTTGACGGAAAGGAGTGGCCTTCTGTGCTCCCAGGTTGGCTGCTAGGGTGTGACTGTGTAGCTCCCATGCCCTCTTCCCCCCGTACCATGCTATAACAGCTCACCTTTTACCTTGGAGCCTCTTTTACTCTCTGCATCAATGAGCATGCTGGTGTTACTTTGGCGTTTGAGATTCTTTGAAGATTGGTCCTAACCTCCTCTCTGACCCTGTCTTCTATTCTGTCACAACACAATTGCAAGTCTTCAGACAGCTGGTTCTTCATCAGCCTTTAAACCAGAGATGTAGATGAGAACCTTTGAGGGTGGGAGGGAGACTGGGATTACCTGTATATGCTCAAGCGTGTTCTCAGCCCAGGCTGAATGGTCGGCTTGCCTGGGGACGGTCGAAAACTCATGAGGCTCAGGTTACACCCCACACCAGTTAGGATTCTAGGGGATGGGACCCAGGTGGTTGCTGAGGTTGGTAGTTACACCCTAGAGGCAGATATCTTCACCACAGAGAGTGAAGGGGGCTGTGGGTTGTTTTCTCTGCTTTCTCTAAAGCTCTGTCTCTGATCTAAACCCAGAATCCACATTCCGCTCTCTCAGTCTTTGCTCATTTCCTCAGAGCCCCACCTAGAATATCCTCTCTTCACCCTTCATTTACATATCCGTTTTCATCCTCTGGGTCTTAGCTATTTCCCATACTTCCAAACAGACCTCCCAATTTGTAATGGTGTCTGTGAATTTTCATAACTTAAGAAATTGCATCACTTATGTACTAGCTACCAAGTAATGACATATGCCACAGTTTTCTCTGTACTCCCTCAATATCTGTATCATAACATCCAGCCCCGTGACCTCCTTGAAAGACCTACACATTTATATTACAATATTTCTGGGGCTTTTGGCTAATAGTGTTCCTTACTTAAATGTAAGTTGTTTTTGTTTTAAAACTTAGATAATTTTTCCTTCTAACTCAGTAGTTTTGAACTATTTTAGGCCATGGATTCCTTTGACAGTCTGATATAAACTGTAGACCTTCTCCCCGGAAAAGTGCTCATACAAACACGTACTCCATTTTACATATAATCAGTGGGCTCAGAAGCCCCTCTGAAGCATGTCCTTGGACTTGTTTTGTCTGCTTATTCTCAACTCAGACAAGGGTCTGAGGAAAGGGATTTCTCAATGGGGGTATGAGAAGAAGATAGTTTGGGAGAGAACTTTTCTTGGGAGCCACAGTGTGAGTATGCGAGTGGGGTCTTCTGAGAGGAGGATGACTTTGGCCTGAGGGGAAGAGGGCCTTGCACAGGTAGAAGGACACCAGCGTTCCTCCCCTTGCTCTGTGCTGGACAGGATTGGGTGGATGACGCACTGGGACTCCAGTGGTCTAGCAGGCAGAGCTAATAGTGGAAATGACCACTAGATGTCATCACAACACCACTTAGTTTGCTGGCTTTTGGCACTAGTTGCGTGAACTCAGATGTAGAATACCAAGAAAGCTGTAGTGATTTCCTGTTAGGGACTGAATTCTGCCAAATGACGGCAGGATTTGCTTTCATTATTGTTTTTTCAATATAAGGAAGACCAAAGGGTGGATAAAGGTTTGTTCATTATAAATATATGGAAAGGGAAAGAAAAGATGAATGAGATAGGTCAAGTGGAGAGTGCGACCTGACGCCTCGGTTCCGACAAGTTCTTGGAAATAGCCTTTCCTGCCTCTGTGAGAATGGATGTTGGCTGAACGGGCTTTTCAGCTAACTAATTTCCTTTTTTTTTTTCTAACATCTTTATTGGAGTATAATTGCTTTACAATGGTATGTTAGTTTCTGCTTTATAACAAAGTGAATCAGCTATACATATACATACATCCCCATGTCTCCTCCTTCTTGCGTCTCCCTCCCACCCTCCCTATCCCGCCTCTCTAGGTGGTCACAAAGTACTGAGCTGATCTCCCTGTGCTATGTGGCTGCTTCCCACTAGCTAGCTATTCTGTTTGCTAGTGTGTATATGTCCATGCCACTCTCTCACTTCGTCCCAGCTTATCCTTCCCCCTCCCCGTGTCCTCAAGTCCATTCTCTACATCTGCATCTTTATTCCTGTCCTGCCCCTAGGTTGCTCAGGACTCTTTTTTTTTTTTTAGATGCCTTATATATGTGTTAGCATACGGTATTTGTTTTCTCTTTCTGACTTACTTCATTCTGTTTGACAGACTCTAGGTCCATCCACCTCACTACAAATAACTCAGTTTCGTTTCTTTTTATGGCTGAGTAATATTCCATTGTATATATGTGCCACATCTTCTTTATCCATTCATCTGTCGATGGACGCTTGGGTTTCTTCCACGTCCTGACTATTGTAAATAGAGCTGCAGTGAACATTGTGGTACATGACTCTTTTTGAATTATGGTTTTCTCAGGGTATATGCCCAGTAGTGGGATTGCTGGGTCGTATGGTAATTCTATTTTTAGTTTTTTAAGGAACCTTCATACTGTTCTCCACAGTGGCTGTATCAATTTACATTCCCACCAACAGTGCAGGAGGGTTCCCTTTTCTCCACACCCTCTCCAACATTTATTGTTTGTAGATATTTTGATGATGGCCATTTGACTGGTGTCAGATGATGCCTCATTGTAGTTTTGATTTGCATTTCTCTAATAATTAGTGATGTTGAGCTTTCTTTCGTGTGTTTGTTGGCAATCTGTATATCTTCTTTGGAGAGGTGTCTATTTAGCTCTTCTGCCCATTTTTGGATTGGGTTGTTTGTTTTATTGATATTGAGCTGCATGAGCTGCTTGTAAATTTTGGAGATTAATCCTTTGAATTAATATTTTAATTAATTTTATGTTAATTAATTTTATATTATAATTTTATATTAATATTTTAATTAATATTTCATTTGCAAATATTTTCTCCCATTCTGAGGGATGTCTTTTCGTCTTGTTTATGGTTTCCTTTGCTGTGCAAAAGCTTTTAAGTTTCATTAGGTCCCATGTTAGGGAGTGTTCTAATTTCATTCTTTTACATGGAGCTGTCCAGTCTTCCCAGAACCACTTATTGAAGAGGCTGTCTTTTCTCCATTGTATATTCTTGCCTCCTTTATCAAAGATAAGGTGACCACATGTGTATGGGTTTATCTCTGGGCTTTCTATCCTATTCCTTCGATCTATATTTCTGTTTTTGTGTTTTTCTTGATGAGTCTGGCTAATGGTTTCTCAATTTTATCTTCTCAAAGAATCAGCTTTTAGTTCTATTGATCTTTGCTATTGTTTCCTTGATTTGTTTTTCATTTATTTTTGATCTGTTCTTTATGACTTCTTTCCTTCTTCTAACTTTGGGGTTTTTTGGTTCTTCCTTCTCTAATTGCTTTAGGTGTAAGATTAGCTTGTTCATTTGAAATGTTTCTTGTTTCTTGAGGTAGGATTGTAGTGCTATAAACTTCCCTTATAACTGCTTTGGCTACATCCCATAGGTTTTGGGTCATCGTGTTTTCATTGTCATTGGTTTCTAGGTATTTTTTAATTTCTTCTTTGATTTCTTCAGTGATCTTTGGTTATTTAGTAGTGTCTTGTTTAGCCTCCATATGTTTGTGTTTTTTACAGATTTTTTCCTGTAATTGATATCTAGTCTCATAGCATTGTGCTCAGAAAAGATACTTGATACAATTTCAGTTTTCTTAAATTTACCAAGGCTAGATTTGTGACCCAAGATATGATCTATCCTCGAGAATATTCCATGAGCACATGAGAAGAAAGTATATTCTGTTGTTTTTGGATGGGATGTTCTATAAATATCAGTTGAGTCCATCTCGTTTAATGTATCATTTAAAGCTTCTGTTTCCTTATTTATTTTCATTTTGGATGATCTGTCCATTGGTAAGAGTGGGTTGTTAAAGTCCCCTACTATGAATGTGTTACTGTCGATTTCCCCTTTTATGACTGTTAGCATTTGCCTTATGTATTGAGGTGCTCCTATGTTGGGTGCATAAATATTTACAGTTGTTATATCTTCTTCTTAGATTTACCCCTTGATCATTATGTAATGTCATTCTTTGTCTCTTGTAATAGTCTTTATTTTAATGTCTTTTGTCTGATATGAGAATTGCTACTCCAGCTTTCTTTTGGTTTCCATTTGCATGGAATGTATTTTTCCATCCCCTCACTTTCAGTCTGTATAAGTCCCTAGGTTTGAAGTGGGTCTCTTGTAGACAGCATATATATGGGTCTTGTTTTTGTATCCATTCAGCCAGTCTATGTCTTTTGGTTGGAGCATTTAATCCATTTACATTTAAGGTAGTTATCGATATGTATGTTCCTATTGCCATTTTCTTAATTGTTTTGGGTTAGTTATTGTAGGTCTTTTCTTTCTCTTGTGTTTCCTGCCTAGAGAAGTTCCTTTAGCATTGTTGTAACGCTGGTTTGGTTGTGCTGAATTCTCTTAGCTTTTGATTGTCTGTAAAGCTTTTAATTTCTCCATCGAATCTGAATGAAATCCTTGCTGGGTAGGGTAATCTTGGTTGTAGGTTTTTCCCTTTCATCACTTTCAGTATGTCCTGCCACTCCCTTCTGGCTTGTAGAGTTTCTGCTGAAAGATCAGCTGTTAACCTTATGGGGATTCCCTTGTATGTTATTTGTTGTTTTTCCCTTGCTGCTTTTAACATGTTTTGTTTGTATTTGGTTTTTGACAGTTTGATTAGTATGTGTCTTGGCATGTTTCTCCTTGGATTTATGCTGTATGGGACTCTCTGCGCTTCCTGGACTTAATTAACTATTTCTTTTCCCATATTAGGGAAGTTTTCAACTATAATCTCTTCAAATATTTTCTCAGTCCCTTTCTTTTTCTCTTCCTCCGGGACCCCTATAATTCGAATGTTGGTGCATTTAATGTTGTCCCAGAGGTGTTGGGGACTGTCCTCAATTCTTTTCATTCTTTTCTCTTTATTCTGCACCGCGGTGGTTATTTCCACTATTTTGTCTTCCGGGGCACTTATCCGTTTTGCTGCCTCAGTTATTCTGCTATTGATTCCTTCTAGTGAATTTTTAATTTCATTTATTGTGTTGTTCATCATTGCTTGTTTGCTGTTTAGTTCTTCCAGGTCTTTGTTAAACGTTTCTTGTATTTTCTCCATTCTATTTCCAAGATTTTGGATCATATTTACTATCATTATTCTGAATTCTTTTTCAGGTAGACTGCCTATTTCCTCTTCATTTGTTTGGTCTCATGGGTTTTTGCCTTGCTCCTTCATCTGTTGTGTGTTTCTCTGTCTTCTCATTTTGCTTAACTTACTGTGTTTGGGGTCTCCTTTTCGCAGGCTGCAGGTGAATTGTTCCCATTGTTTTTGGTGTCTGCCCCCAGTGGGTAAGGTTGGTTCAGTGGGTTGTGTAGGCTTCCTGGTGGAGGGGACTGGTGCCTGTGTTCTGGTGGATGAGGCTGGATCTTGTCTTTCTGGTGGGCAGGACTGCATCCTGTGGTTTGTTTTCGGGTGTCTGTGACCTTATGATTTTAGGCAGCCTCTCTACTAATGGTTGTGGTTGTGTTCCTGTCTTGCTAGTTGTTTGGCATAGGGTGTCTAGGACTGTAGCTTGCTGGTCATTGAGTGGAGCTGGGTCTTAGTGTTGAGATGGAGACCTCTGGGAGAGCTTTTGCTGTTTGATGTTACGTGGAGTCAGGAGGTCTTTGGTGGGCCAGTGTACTGAACTTGGCTCTCCCATGTCGGAGGCACAGGCTTGACACCTGGCTGGAGCACCAAGACCCTGTCAACCACATGGCTCAGAAGAAAAAGGAGAAAAAAAGCAGAAAAATAATAATAAAATAAAGTTATTAAAATAAAAAATTTTTTAAAATAAAGAAGTTGGGGCTTCCCTGGTGGCTCAGTGATTGAGAGTCCGCGTGCCGATGCAGGGGATGTGGGTTCGTGCCCCGGTCCGGGAAGATCCTGCATGCCGTGGGGTGGCTGGGCCCGTGAGCCATGGTCACTGAGCTTGCGCGTCCGGCGCCTGTGCTCCGCAACGGGAGAGGCCACAACAGTGAGAGGTCCGCGTACCGCAAAAAAAAAAAAAAGTTAAAGAGTAATTTAAAAAAAGAAAAAGAAAGAAAGAAGAGAGCAACCAAACCAAAAAACAACTCCACTAATGATAAGAGATGCTAAAAAGTATACTAAAGAAGAAAAAAAAAGAAAAAAACAGACAGTGAGAACCCTAGGACAAATGGTAAAAGCAAAGCTATACACACAAAATCACACAAAGAAGCATGCACATACTCACAAAAAGAGAAAAAGGAAAAACATATATATATCTATATATAAAAAAAGAAAGAAGAGAGCAATCAAATCAATAAACAAATCTACCAATGATAA
Source organism: Neophocaena asiaeorientalis asiaeorientalis (assembly GCF_003031525.2). Taxonomy (NCBI): domain Eukaryota; kingdom Metazoa; phylum Chordata; class Mammalia; order Artiodactyla; family Phocoenidae; genus Neophocaena; species Neophocaena asiaeorientalis. Next base: position 1,019,940 of record NW_020172463.1, on the reverse strand, counting down.
TAAACTCTAAATACTAAACTAATGTAAACATAAAACCCAAACAAATTAGATGCAGAAAGCAAACCCCAAGTCTACAGTTGCTCCCTAGGTCCACCACCTCAATTTTGGGATGATTCGTTGTCTATTCAGGTATTCCACAGATGCAGAGTAGATCAAGTTGATTGTGGAGATTTAATCCGCTGCTCATGAGGCTGCTGGGAGAAATTTCCCTTTCTCTTGTTTGTTCGCACAGCTCCTGGGTTTCAGCTTTGGATCTGGCCCCGGTTCTGCATGTATGTCACATGCAGAGGGAGTCTATTCTTCGCTCAGACAGGAGGCGGTTAAAGGAGCAGCCGATTTGGGGGCTCTGGCTCACTCAGGCTGGGAGGAGGGAGGGGTATGGATTGTGGGGCAAGCCTGCGGCGGCAGAGGCCAACATGACCTTGCAACAGCCTGAGGAGCGCTGTGTGTTCTCCCAGGCAAGTTGTCCCTGGATCATGGGACCCTGGCAGTGGTGGGCTTCACAGGCTCCCGGGAGAGGAGGTGTAGATAGTGACCTGTGCTTGCACACACACTTCTTATGGCTGCAGCAGCAGCCTTAGTGTTTCATGACCGTCTCTAGTGTCCGCACTGATAGCCGGGGCTCGCGCCCGACTCTGGAGCTCGGTTAGGCGGTGCTCTGAATCCCCTCACCTCACGCACCCCAAAACAATGGTCTCTTGCCTCTTAGGCAGTTCCAGACTTTTTCCTGGACTCCCTCCCCAGCCAACTAATTTCTGAAACAGCAAGTTAATTTTATTACGTAACTCACTTTACTGATACTTCAACATCCATTTTGAGCCCGTTGTGACTATCCTTTCAATAAGAATTTGGGTGATGTGCTATTACTTAACAAAAGGGCATTTTTCTTGATTGAGGCATCTTTTTTTTTTTTTTTTTGCGGTACGTGGGCCTCTTACTGTTGTGGCCTCTCCCATTGCGGAGCACAGGCTCCGGACCCGCAGGCTCAGCGGCCATGTCCAACGGGCCTAGCCACTCCGCGGCATGTGGGATCTTCCCGGACCGGGGCACGAACCTGTGTCCCCTGCATTGGCAGGCAGACTCTCTACCACCGCGCCACCAGGGAAGCCCGAGACATCTTTTTTAAGTTCTCTTTTTTCCCTTGTAATACAGCCAAGTCTGTTTGCACAGTAGACATTAACTCACTTTGTTTTATGGCCACACGTTGCACCCTCGACCCCAGTCAAATCTTTTATAACTGCATATGTTTTGGCAAGAAAGTGTGTATCATAAGTTTATCTTCATTAATTTGCAAAAACAATTTTTTGTCAGGATATCCTTCAACATTAAAAAATGTATTACTCTTGCATTTTGTTTAAAAATGAACGTAATGGGTATTTTTTGCTTCAGGGTAGTACAATGATATCAATACATCAAAAACCTAGATGGGATGGTCGCCAACTAATTCTGTCTTGGAGTATTTGACAACTGACTGTGAAAGGAGTTCATTTCACCTTTCTGATTCCTGAGTTTTGAAAAAGATCCTTTGGAAGTAAATGAACTTAGTGGGAAAGTAACCCTATTCTTCCACGTGTTCCAAATCTTGTGCACATTCTCTCACCAAACATGGCATTGTTGACACAATCTGAGTCAGAAAAATGGGTCTCTGGGGAGGAAATGATTTGATGTGTTCATTGTAGGCTTCCCCACTTAGCCCTCACCCAGGGGAGTCCTACTGGCTTAGGGAGGTGAGCAGCTCTCTCTGCTGTGTGTGAAAGGGACTCGAAAAGGAAGGGAGGAAGGCAAGCCTCTTCTGGTCTATTTTAGAATTCCTATCGGGGCAAGAAAGCCATCCTTTGTGGGAAGTGTCCACTCAGAAATGTTGCCTCATGAGAGCTAAGGAAGTGAAGTGAGCCCAGCTTTGCAGCAAGGCTTGCGTGGCCCTTGCCGAGTACTTTGGGCCACAGGACCTGTTTCTCAAGCTCACCAATGATTTTGTCTCCTACAGGTGCATAGCTTTAAGGGCTACTGGGAAAAACTGAACTCCAACCTGGAATATGTTAAGTACTCCAAGCCACACTTACACTGTAACAACAGCATGGTCAGGAGAGAGTGGCACAGCCTGATCTCGGAAGAGGTATGTGTGGGTTCCTGAACGCAGAGCAGGAAGCAGAAGCCCAGCTGATTAGGTTCGGTGATGCCCTTAGGCCATTAGGCTGGCCCGTGTTCCAGCACTCTCCCCACTTGCCAGGCACTGTTTATTAATGCTGCTGATCCCCAGTAGGGAGACCAAGGTGCTTCTCTGACCTCTCTTCTCTTGAAGAGGAAATTCAAGTGCAAAGAGGTTAAGAGACACACACGGCATGTTCATAGTAGAAGTGGGATTAACATCCGGGTCTCAGATGTGTTTTTGTGCTCCTTGTGTAGTTAAAAATTGATTTAAAAAAAACCTGGGTGTTCCCAAAGTACTGGTTGCTAGGGGTTAGGGATGGTTGAAAGGAAAAGAGTGAATGTGACCCCTATCAAGGGATAGCACAAGGGAGATCTTTGGGGTGATGGAGCATTTCTGTATCTTGATTATGGTAGTACATTGTGGTATGTGAATCTACACATGTGATAAAATGACAGCACTATACGCTCACTGTACCAGTGCCAGTTTGCTGATTTGTGTATTGTACTATAGTTATTTATAGAAGATGTAAACATTGAGGGAAACTGGGTAAAGAGTACATGAGCTGTCTGTAGCATTGTTGGATATAGTTGTAGTGTTGTTGTATATAATATGTAGTTGACTTGCAACTATATAAAATATGTAATAGTTTCAGAATAAAACTTTTTTAGAGCAATTGTTAAAGAATCTAGGTGTTCTGATTACCTGGAAAGTACCTCTCTTTTTTCTGAACTCTTAACTATATTGTATTATGACCTCACTGTGAAAAATGTCACCCACAAAACCTTCACCTTCCACACTTTTGACGTGTTCTCACTCCTAGAAAAAAGGAAAAAGAAGGTCTACGGTGTATGTGAGAAATATTCTTGATAATGCAATAAAGTAAGTAAAATGAGGGATTATTGTAGCTGTAAGATGGTTATATTTTGTAATTACTTTCTTGGCTTCCTTTCAGGGAAGTAGCTTACTTTTGTTGCATATCCTCAGTAAGATAATGCTATCAGCTTATTAATGCAGCCACCTGAGCCCTATTCTGGAGTTTGGAGCTGGAGTTTCTAGTGGGAAAAATTTATATGTCAAACCTTTTAGATTTGCATCCTGGGGCTGGATGACTTACAAGGAATAAGTGGTAAAGAAAACTCTTATTAGTTGAGCACTTTAGAGGGGTACAAACATTAGGTTGATTTTAAACAAGTGTAAGTGGGCTGGTGAGCTTGCTCTTATTTTGAAAGCATATTTTCTGGGTAGATGAGTCATCTCAGAGTGCTATAAGCATAGGCCCCATTCCAACCCCTGTTCTATTTTCTGTCCCCTTATTTCCAATAACTGAGAGCTGTAATTGTTCTAAATTACTGTCATTGTTTGCACTAAAGAGTTTTGAGATTTTATAAATTGCCTAATGTGGCTTTTGCCAAGTTGATTAAAGTTTTTGAGGTTTTCAGCAGCCTGAGAACAGTTTCTGCGGTGGTTTTATGGGTTTTTAAAGGAGGATATCTTTGTATGGTGTGGCTTTCGTTGTTTTGTTTTTTTTTTTAATAATGCTTCCTGTGTGAATAACATCGGCTAATTTCTTTGTAGGGTGATTTCTAACCTAGAAGCAAGGAATTTGGGTAAGAAAATAAAATAAAGCGTTCTGGATTTCAGTCAGTGTTTTGTTTGTAATACCATTCTTCCTCCCACTGTGGGTTGGCAGGGAAATCCCTTCCACTAGTGCTGTGAAAGCAGCACCCTTTACTATTTTCCCATCAGAGTGGCCACCCAGCTCCTTCCATGTCTCTCTTGGCACCAGGTCCTTCGGGGACAGCTGCTCTTGCCGAGGAGTCTCTGACTGTTTTCCTTCTGTTTCCCCATAGAACTGATCGAATTAACATGCCCTCTGGCTGTACTCCCAGGGTGTAGTTCCCTTGGCTTAGAGCTGCTTTCTCTCCAGCTGTCTGATCATACAAGGATCTTTGACTTGTATGCTCCTTTCATTTTGGTTAGCACTTGGGCACTCCCTGGGCTAGGTCATAGGGGCACAAAGACTAGGGGCCTCTAGACAAGCAGTGTGTTTATGGGGGTAGAGTATGGGCTTAGGGGCGGACAGAACTGAGCTTAAACTCCAGCTTGGCCACCATGTGCTCTTAGGCAAGCCATTTATCCACTTTGTGTGTTGTCCTCCTCAGGGCAAGCGTGAGAAGAAAATGAGAGTCAACGGAGTCGTGTTTACAGTGCCCAGTCCCTCACTTGGTACATGGGATACCTGACATGGCTGCTTTATCTTTAGTGTGTGAGGAAGAAATGCTAACACATAGCCTCTAAACCAGGGGACAGGCAGCTGCAGGGTGCAGGGGGTGAGGGGCTAGGTCAGGAGTGGGGACAGAGGTTGTAAAGGCTTCCCACGGGGGGGTGATGTCCGAGTTAAGTCTTGACAAAGAAGGGGAACTTAGCCAGGGGAAACTGGGGGGAGAGGATGCTAAGCATATTCAATACAGGCTTTTTTGGTGGTTTTGTCTGTGGAACTCTTTCACACTTCATAAAGGTCAGCCTCCATTAAAAAAGGAGCTGTTGTTTTTATGTTCCACTTCTGTTTTATGGGCTTGGATGTTTAGGTATATGTTGGGTGACCCTAACGGACGTTATTTTATATGATGCGTTGCCGCACATCCTGCAGCTGTGCGCACAGCCCGCATGAGCTGTGAAGTCACTGAGTAGCCCCGGGAACCAGGCCATCTAGGCCTGAAGCCAGGGCTCTGCCACCAGCACCAGGCAGGAGCAGTCTGCCAGGGGTGTGAATGTACATGCAGGCTCCCCTCCTTGCGTTGCTAGGGGATTTGCACTGTGGGAAGTGTTGCCAGTCTGGCTGAGGTTTCTGTGTGTACTCTGCTCCCACGACTGGGTAGAACTCCTGTTCTTGTACTTTGGGCCTGTTTGCATCCTGTTACTAGTCGTTCTCACTAGATGACCTTCAGGGAACTTGTCCCTTCCTCTCATGTGCTTTGGTTGTGCTAGTTTCCTAGGAAAAATGTCACTGTCAGAGATGGAACATTCCTTGTGAAGTTCAAAACATCCATGAAAACTACTGGGCTCTAGTTTTGAATTGTTTACCATGAAGGCTGTGTAGGATCCAGTTAGGATTTATCTCAAGGGGTCAAGAGGCATCCGTGCCCTCCCACACGGAGTCCTCAGCCCCCTGACCGGGGCAGTTCCGCCTGTTGACGGGCTCGTGACTCAGGTTCTGGGAGAGGAAGATGGGGCTTGGAGGTGCCATTAGCGGAGCGTTAGGGCAGATCTTCCTAGAGACAGCGTTTTCCTGTCCCTCCAGTCTTGCTGGTGCGGTGCAAATCAAGGTGGAGAAAGTGCCATTTGGTTTAACCTTACATGCCACTTTTCCATCTCAGTTAGCTACCTTTTCAGTCCCATAACTTGTGCCAATTATTCTTATTTACCGCAGTAACTGACTGGTCTCCTCGCCTCAGTAACTATAAACTACAAGTTGGAGTCAGAAAGAAGGGAGTCTTGCGACCCTTCCACTAAGTCCCCATCCCTGGGTTTGCCCCTCCCTTAGGGTTTAGAATCTCCTATGAAGCAGAGGATCTTAGTGGTGAGTCTTCACACTGAAGAGAAATCAAAGTCAGAGTATATTGGTGTTGGGAACATGTTCCTTGTTTTCTTTCTTTCTTTCCCAGTCTCTGCCTCTCTGGTTCACAGCTCTCTCTCTCTCTGCATATCACTAAGTGGTAAGTTGCAGCGTGTAGAACTAGGTCACACTGAATGAAAAATTTTCATCCCATCAGGGAATTGTTATGTTTTCCCAGTGACTCAGAGAAGGGAAACCCAGGCTGAGGCCTTCTCCTTCCAGCCCATTCCCGAAAACCACCCTGCTTGATTGTTGCTCTGTTTAATTTCAGAGCCAAGATTAACACCCCTCTTCCAGGAGGAAGACAACCACCAGCGGCTGCTTATGGGGCTGGTAAGTGGTCTGTGGGCTGTTCAGTGCTGGTGAACAGTGGGCTCCAAGGAAAGGGGGAAGGGCTAGATTGTACTTCTCATTCTGTTCTTCTTTTTCATTCACTCTTTCAACACAGGGTTGTTGCCAGTCACTCACTGTAGGTTCAGTGGTGAGGAACACATATATAATTTCTGCCCTCTTGGTACTTGTAGTCTTGTGAGAGAGACATGAATTAATCAGTGACCCCAATAAATGTATAATTATAAAACATCATAAGGAAATGTATAGCGCTGAGAGTTTTTAAAATAGGAAACAGCAGCGTCTCTGTAGCATTTGTATTTGGGTTTAAAATACAACGGGATAAAGTATTCTTTCTCAAGAGGTCCTACCACTAGGAAGACCAAAAAGATATAAATCAAAATAAATTAATTGAAGAGCAGGATTGGCAAATAAATCCAAAATATTAAAAAAAAACTATTTAACATCTGAGAAGTCTAATAAAATATTTTTAATACTGTACAGGCTTAGGAATGGGATAATCTATTACCTTAAATATAGCTAGTTTAAAAATATGAGAAAAATACGTGTAAATACATATTCATACACTTAAAAATTCTAGTTAAACGAAGTTTCCTTGGCAACTAGAAATGACCAAACTTGAGCCAAGAAGAGATAGAAAGCCTGAAAGCATAATAACCATAAAATAATTTAGAAAAAATATCAAAGATTATCTCCAAAAAAGGCCCCAAGTTAATGAGTTTGTGCTTTCAGACTTTTAAGGACCAGATCATTCTCATGTTATGTAAAGTATTTTTGAAAAAAAGATGAGAAGCTTCTTAATCACTTAAAAAAGCCAGCATAACCTTAAAACCAGAATCCGACAGTGACTACTTATGAATATAGATACTACAGGCGTAATTAAAATACTTCCCAGTGCTCTATTTGAAAATACAGCATAGCCACATGGGCTTCTTTCTAGGAAGGCTTAATATTAGAAAATATATTAATGTAATTCATCACACGACTAAGTCAAAGAGGGAAAAAAAAGATTCTATAGGTGCTAAAAGTTGATAAAAGTAAAATTCCACTTCTGGAATTTTAAACAAAGTATAGTCTAATACTAATAGCCAGCATCCTTCTTCATGTCACCTTGGAGGCAGTGCTATTAACGTCAGAAAGAAGTTAAGTATCCTTGCTATTTTCACTAAAATTTTACATTGTTTTAGAAATTCTAGCCAATGCGATAAGAAACAAAAGTAAAAGAAGGCGCTATGATTGTCTAATGCAACAAACAAAATAATCAACTGGGAAAATAATAAAATTAAAAAAAAAATGCTGCAAATTAGTAAGCTGGTGATGCTATATTTATTTTCTTTTTGATTAGGATTAACCAGTTAAAAAAGATAAAAAACAGTATATTATTTCCAAATCATCAGCATCTAACTTTAGTAAAATTATAAGCAAAAAGCCAGTGAAATTTCTGTGACAGTTGACTGACTCACTTGACAAAATAAAGAGGAATGGGACTGGCATTATGAGATATCTAAATGTGTTGTTGATCTACAATAATTGGAACAATATGGTGCTGATACAAAGATAGACAGGAGGCTCTAGTTTAAATTTGGGTATTTGGTGTATGATAAAAATGAGGCATTTAAAAATCAATGTAGGGCTTCCCTGGTGGCGCAGTGGTTGCGAGTCCGCCTGCCGATGCAGGGGACACGGGTTCGTGCCCCGGTCTGGGAGGATCCCACATGCCGCGGAGCGGCTGGGCCCGTGAGCCATGGCCGCTGAGCCTGCGCGTCCGGAGCCTGTGCTCCGCAACGGGAGAGGCCACAACAGTGAGAGGCCCACGTACCGCAAAAAAAAAAAAAAAAAAAATCAATGTGGAAAGAAATAATTTTCAATCAATCAATCAATGCCTGACTATTTGGAAAAGATAATTAAGTTAGATTCTTCCCACCCCAAATACCGCCACTTTATATCATAAACCAACAGAAATATCAGGTTAAGGAATCATATAAAAATTTTAAACTGTGTGAAAGAATTTGAATAAAATAAGTGGACAGTTAAAAAATACTGAGAAAGCCTTTTAAGTGCATTATTGAACATAAACCTACAGGAGAAGATTGACTGAAAACTTAGATGAGAACAACAGAAAGGCAATACATTTAGAAAAAAGTATTTGCCACATATGTGATAAAAGAATAACATTTGGCATGTAATGTTTATAAATCAGTAAGAGAACAACACACCGGAAGGGAAATGGACAAAAGCTGTGACCAGTGAATTTTCAAAAGTTAATTTAGGCCAAGAGATCTTGAGTTGGGTCAGGGTAAGAAGGAGAATGCTTAACATTGCTATAATCAAATGACACACAGAATAAATGTTTTTCTTTGTCTTTTTTTTTCGTCTATCAAATTGACAAAACTTTAAAAATCATACTAGGAAAGTTCAGGGTACAGGGAATTTGACAGCCTCATGAGATGGAATTGGAAATTAATATAACCACAGTGGAAGCCATTTTAGCAGTGTCTCTATAACCTTAAGTAGGGACCCAATGAATTCCATTTCTAGGAATTTAGCCTGACAAAATAATCGAGGATATGGCAAGCAACTTTTGTGTAAGGATTTTTCGGTGGTATTTGTAACAATAGTAAAGGAAATATCGCATATGCATAAGAAGGGAATAAATAATTCAATTATAGTATTTTCATAAAATTGGACACTGTGCAGCCCTTACAACTGGTGTGATAAAGAATAATGACGTAAATTATCATGTGAGAAAAAGCAGATTGTAAAATATTAGCATGAGCATGCACACTGGAAAGAAGGAAAATAAAAAAACCAAAATGTTAATGTAGGTGGTAGCATTATGAGCAATTTAAATTTTCATCTTTACGCTTATTATAGGAAAATTGAAATGCACAAAAATATGCATTATAACTTACACAGAAAAAAAATAATTTTTTTTAAAGCCTAATCAATTAGCACATGCCGGAGACTGAATTGAAATAATATGCCACTCTGTCTTGGCCCAGGATGCCACGGGCTAAGGTTTACCCAGCGTGTCTGTCGTAAATGTAAATCTGCTGAAATAGAAGATATATATACTTGTGTTGTCAGTTATACAATTCCCATGGTGTTTATTGATGCAAAGATTTCTCTAGCCAAGAGGGTTTGGAGCTGAGCAGGCCATTTAGGCAAAAGCGAGAAAAAAAGGAAGAAAGGGAGAGAAAAGCAAAAAGTGGGAGGGCTGGGAATGCCACACTGATTGGGGAGCCCCAGGGATGGTTAGAAGAGTGTGGCTATAGAAACAAGCCCATTTGGAGGCACTAGGCTAAATATATCCATACCTTTACATGTCAGGGAGCTGCATGGAATGTCTTAACCATTGCACAGAGAGAAGTACCTGGTGCATTTCCTTTTACTCCATCCTCTGTCCTTGCAAACACCCAAAACCTGTCCCTTCCCGCCACCCCCATTAGCACAGTCATTCCACGTTTAGAGTTGTTCCTGTTAGCTCTCCAGAGCCAGGCGCAGTAGACTTCAATCCTTTGGTAGATCCCAAAGCCTTTGACTGCTAAGCTAGTGACTTCCACTGGCTTCTTTGGAGAATTCTCAACAGGGCTGGGAGCCTGGCTCTCAGCTGTTGACTGGACTTTGGGTGAATCATAAGTCATTCCTCTCGAGGAAAATGGTGGTGCCCCCTGATTTATGCCCATTAAGGAACATTGTGGGTTATGCATTTCTGCTAGTGGGATCTTCAGGTCCAATATCTTTCATATTGATAGGAAGTATTAATAAATGAATAGAATTCAAACCAGTTGCAGGTGTGACTGGGTAGGTTGTGACTTATCTAATCTATATTCTGTTTTCAGATGGTGTCTGAGCTAAAAGACCATCTTTTGAGACATCTACAGGGTGTGGAAAAGAAGAAAATTGAACAGATGGTTCTGGACTACGTTTCAAAACTGGTTGGTTTTGTTTTATCTTCTCTACCTGTCGTTTTTTCTCCCCCCCCCCCCCCCCCCCCCCCCCCCAACCGCTTGGTCTCTGGGTGTATAGTTCCCAGTATGTGGTTCAATAGGTTTTTCATATTAGGTTTTTTGGAGCTCTCCCATCCTCAAACCTGTATATGTGGTGCTGTAGATTGAAGAAAGGGGGAAAAGAACCAAAAAACAAAGAGAATGTGACTCTGGAAGTGGCTTATTGCACTCCCTGGCAGTAGTGGTTACATGCTCATGGAAGCCTGGAACAGTGATGAATTCAGCAGTGGTTGCCGAATGTTCATGTCATCTTGTCATCTTCCAGCTCCTTATTAAACCATAGGTAGTGATTTCTGTACATGGAGGTTTCTGCAAACACGAGAGAACTTGAACTTCAATTCTTACTTAGCTCCAACAGCCCAATTAGGTGAGATTCCAGCCCAGTTGTATAAATACTTACCACGTTCCAGAGTCTGCTGATGAGATTGGCATCCCATTTACCTGGTAGCCACTCATTGAAGTTGTGTGATCCATGTGTAAATAGAAGTGATGCAGCTGGATTGAAATTTGAGGCTGTCTTGAGTCTTTCAAAACGCATATGGAGTTGAGGCCTCACCCTACTTAGAACCTGGAAATAATAAGATGGATAAAAATTTTAAAGTATTTAAATATACAGAAAGAGAAAGAACACTGCAACACTCCATTTCTCCAGGTTTGCATAGGACCAGCATGTAAATGTGAACAAATATTTTTGCATTGAATTCTGGAAGATTAGTTAAATTTATTAGATATGGCCCTGATTTCATTTCATGTTTAACTTTTAAAGTTTTCTGCCTTACAGGGAACTCTATTCAATAATGGAAAAGAATATTAAAAGAAGAGTGTCTATATGTGTAGAACTGAGTCACTTTGCTGTACAGCAAAGATTGGCACAGCATTGTAAATCAACTCTACTTCAGTTAAAACAAATTAAAAAACAATAAAAACAAACAAACGAAAAAGAAATACAGAAAGAAATCCTCTATTTTGGAAAACTGGGTAGTGGCAGAATGGCTCTGTGAATGGAGCGTGAGCTCTTGGATAGCACTTGCTTAATGAGTGTTTGTTGAATTAAAACAACTCCCCGAAATGCTCCCAAGTGCCACCCATTGATTTATTTCTATAGTAAAGTGCATGCATGGAAGTAACTCACTCAAATCCTTTGTTGGTCATATGGCCATAGAGACGGTTCATAGTTAATTAGTCGGAATAAAGTTGCGGAATATTTTTTAAAAACAGTTTTCTGCCTTCATTGCAGTCATTAGTATCTGGTTTTAAATCACACATTTGAATTTCTATGGTAAGGTTTGACTTCAGAGTTTTAGTATAGGAGGACAGGCTGGTATTTGCGTGTACTAATGTTTACAAGCAGGGCACTGAGACTTTCTTAAATAATAGTTCTTTGCAGTTGAACAACACCAAGGGGTTCACTTTATGAATGTGTTACTGATCTTCCCCATGTTGATGCTAACTTACTTTCTTTGTCCTTTCATAACACACAGTTATTTAACACATCACCTACCATCTTTCTTTCTGTTGACTTTAAATTTCATCTTCCAGAATGTTAAGGTTTTTCTTCAAGCATCATTCTTCCCTATAGTTAATCGCGTCAAAGAATCCCCATAACACTAGTGTGTGCTAACAGCTCCTAGAACCAATAGGGCCAGAAATGGTAGAGATGAGGTCTCAGAAAACTCGTTGCCCCTGTCTTTCCAACTCAGCAGTCACTGATTGATGCCAAAGCTGCTCACTCTGCCCAGCAGCAAACGGCTGAGTCTCCCAGTCCCCTCCCAGGAGAGTGGCTGGACAGCCTTTAGAAAATAAATCCGAGGAGGTTGCTGCAAAACCTGATTATAGTGCTTATTTGTTATCTTACCTGAGTTCAGCCAAAGAGAAACTGAGAATCTATATCATTGAGAATAAATAGTGTCTGTCTGTGCTCATATGGAAACTCTTCCTAATTTTGCCCCCTGTCCTTTGCCTACACGTGCAATGCATGGATTTGTGGTCCTGATAACAGCTCCTCGGAGATTGCCCTGTTGCTGGCAAACGAGTGAAATGTAGAACCTGGACGTGGAACTAGTTTTGCTCCACAGCACATGCTCAGGACCTCCATTCTCTTCAGAACCGCCTTTCCTCTGTCAGCTGTCAGCTATGTCACCCTTGCCACATAACAGGCCTAGGGCGAACTCTGTTGCACTTGACCTTCACTGATGGATAAGGGCCTGTGATTGAGGGCCTGTGTTTGTGAGCGATGGGGCCGATTAGCGGTGGGGAAGCTCAGCTGGGGCACTGCCTGCAGTGACAGAGGGTGCTCTGTTAGACGGCGGCTGCACATTTTCAGTCTTTCCATTTGGGATTCCAGTGCTTGAGAATTGACCTCAGAAAGGCTGGTTCTGTGTCCGGGCACAGCCTGAATGCCAGCTGCCCGAACATGCCTGTCAGAGCTATGGAAGGATAGCTTGTAGGGGAAAGGGTATGAACAGAGGTTAACAGACTGTCTTTACCCTCTAGCTGGATCTCATTTGCCAAATACTGGAAGCCAGTTGGAGGAAACATAATCTTCATCCCTGGGTTCTCCACTTGTACGCAAGTATTTCTTGCTCTATTTTATCATGGTGTACAAAGAGGTAAAACAACTCTGATTGCTGCCTGTTGTAGCAAAGCCTTTTTGAGACTTACCAGTTGAAAGTAACTCTCACCAGCCCCTTACACCATCCATCTTAGTTCTGAACTCAACATTTAAAGTTATGCCCCTGTTACTTCACCTGTCCTCTTTCCTTGGCATCTGGCTGATGAGGAGGGAGGGGCACGTGAGCTCAGTACTGCCAAGAAGGGGAATTTAAGTTAATGCAGTTTATCATTTCTGTGCCTACCGTCTGGTTAGATTCTAGGCATTAGGCCGCTGGTCATCATCACATCTATGAACCTTTCTATGGGGCATAGCCTTTCACAATTAGCATGAATTCCACCAGGATGTGGCACTCAGAGCTACTGCTTACATGCAAATGGGGTTTTGGAGATGAGCTGCTTGGCTGACATGCTGCTTTGTTCTTTGACCAGCAATAGACAGGCGAGTGCTGCTGAATTTGCGGTCTTTCACATCATGACCAGGATTTTGGAAGCTACTAACAGTTTGTTTTTACCTCTGCCTCCTGGTAAGTCTTGGCTTTTTTGGGTTTTGTTGTAATAAACTTGTTCTTTCTTCTTCACATAGTCTCTGGACTTTGGTGCATTATGAGTTTAAGAATGAGGCCCCCTATGTCTGCGAAATGGTGTGTCTGGTGTCACTGTGACAGATGGGCCTGAGGTTGGTCTCTGCCGACCAGATCTCCTCTGATTATTAAACTATACAATAGCTTGTCACCAATTTTAGGAGCCAAGGCTGGTCCCCATGCAACTTTCTGGTTCAAAAACCAGTGGAGCTGATTCAGGGAGATCTTTCTCTGATGTCTCCAGGCCTAGTTTATCTGATCAAGAAAGTTAACACTCAGAAGGAAGTAGGTCTGGCTGGGTGTCAGAAATTGAGTTGATTCTTATATGTTCCTTGGAAGCTAAAAATTTCCCTTAGGATTTTGAAAAAGGACCAAATCAGGCTTCAAAACGCCTTTGGCGCATGTGTCTGCAGTCATTCATTTAATTGGTGATTTGTTCATTCAGTCAACAAACATTTGTTGAGCAATTTCATGCCAGGTACTGGGCTAGAAATTAGAGCAATTCCAAAAATTAACAAAAGTCTAGTTGGGAAAATGTGCATATAAATCAATATTCATTATAAGAAACAAGCTCCTGTTTGCTATAAACGACCTGCCTTATGCTTGTTATGTGTAAGTTCTGATGAGTTTTAAGCTTTATGATAGCTATCGCTATATAATATATACTAGCCAATTTTATTTAATTCATTCATATACATCTATCCATCCATCCGTCATTAATTTGTTCCTTTGTTCATTCATTTTAAGGCAACATGTATATGGTCCCCATTTTGTGCTAGGTACTATTGTAAGTACTTTACATAAATTTAATTTTTATAATGATGCTAAGTGATAAGAGCTTAAATTGAACCATATTAAATTGTTAATATCCAACCAGTTTTTGACCAACAAAGATGGCACTTTCAAATGGTTCCACTTAATATTATTCCCACCTTATAGATGGTGAAATTGAGGCACAGAAAAGTTAAGTAACTTGCCTACAGTCACATAGCTATTAGGCAACAGAGCCAGTGCTCAAATCCAGGGAGTCTGGCCCTAAAATCTATGCTTCTAGCTCCTATTCTGTGCTGCCTCTTGAATTTTATATTCCAGCTGAAATAGTTGATATTGAAACATTGGCTGTCTATGGGCCTGGAAAATCCCCACAGCACATCTCAACTTCTCTGCATTTGTGATATATCTGGTACAGTCTGGAATCTGTCACACTTTCTCTATCCATATGCCTTATCTTATAAGATCTGCTTGTAGTGGAGGCACAAAAGGAGTTTCTTGTGACTTTGTAGGGATCTGAAAGTGACCACTCATGAGGAGAATGGATGGCTTTAAATGGAATATGAATTGTGAGGTGCCCTGTAGAAAGAGTGAAGGGATTTCATGAAAATTATATATGGCTTTCTAGCTTAAATTCTTAATTGTTTGTCATTAACACAAAAGACCTGGTAGAGAAATGGGTCGACAGTTTCAGATTTGTTCACCATGGATCTCCAAGCTCCTTTTATAAGTAAATGACACTGACTCACTGGGGACAATATTATATCTGGGAGATCATAAAAATCCACCTTCTACAGAACATTGCATTTCTACACAGGGATGGATAAGGATGGAAAACACATAACAATTTTACCCATAGTGATTGAAAATTATTATGAGTAAGAGCTTAATGGCTGGTGTCCATGGGTCAAGTAAGAAAGAGCAGTTTCTCTTTCTACTTTTCTCAGAAATGTTTGTTTCCCTAATATGAAGTGACACTGGATCATGTTGCGGGGTGGGGCATGTGTGTGTAAATGCAGGTATTTTTGTGTGTATGTATGTAAATGTGCTCGCTTTCCAGGCCCCGTGGACTAGTGAGAACTGTTTGAGTTCCAAGTGTCAGAAACTTGTAACCGGAGTTACTTAAAGAAAAAAGGGAATGAGGACCACGGAAGAGAAGTCATAGTTTAGAGCTGGAGCATTTACCGTTTAAAAGGGACCTGTGTTCTCTTTGCTGCCTGGAGAAGGCCAGGAGCCCTGGAGGGTGAGGACTAGAGCTGGCTGGAAAAGGTCTCTCTTTCGGTACCGATGCCTACTTCTAGCCAGTTTGCTCTGTTGCTTAGAGCTGACATGCTGAGAGGAGGCCAGGAATGGGCTGTTGAATTTGGGACTGTGCCCTGGGAATGGAGGATAAAGGGTCATCAGGGATCTTTAGGACATGGACACAGAGCTAGAGAGGGATTTTTTTTTTTTTTTTTGCGGTACGCAGGCCTCTCACTGTTGTGGCCTCTCCCATTGCGGAGCACAGGCTCCGGACGCGCAGGCTCAGTGGCCATGGCTCATGGGCCCAGCCACTCTGCGGCATGTGGGATCTTCCCGGACCGGGGCACGAACCCGTGTCCCCTGCATCGACAGGCGGACTCTCAACCACTGCGCGGAAGCCCCCAGAGAGGAATTTTGAATGGAGAAAATCTGTAGGATCAATAACCTTCTATAAACTCTTCCTCAGAAATAATTTTGTAACTTTTTTAATCTTGAGAAGACTGTCCAAATCCATTTGAAAAATCTCATGTTGTTAATTAGCTAGTAAAATCACTATTTTTTTTTTTGGAATCAGAGCAGTTAGTAGACTCATCCCATTGTCAGCCCATTAACATCTGCTTGAGGGCAGAGTCTGAACTTTATCTGACCCTCAGTGTTGCCAGGACATGGGACTCAAGTCTCCCACTGCTCATGTTTCATATGCTCAGAGAGAGAAAGCTCCATGACGTCTCGGAATCCAAGTCCCAGCTCTCTTTGGCCATCATGTCTCTGTCATGTAAGCCTCTAAGGCCAGGCAACGAGTCTTCATCATTCCCCATCCACATCCAATCAGTTTCCAAGCCAGTACACATCGCCATGATCCTATGATCCCTTCCTGCCCTCTCACTCTCAGTGCCCTCGCTCCCTCTTGGACAGGTTCACGCAGTCACTTCCCAACAGATCTTTATTCCTCCGGTAGCAAGCTGTCACTCCGGTCCATTCTTTACCTGTTGCCACGTTAATATTCCAAAAGTAAAACTCAAATCCTCTAACAATCCTGCTCAAAAGCTTTCCTGCTCAAAAGCTTTCCTGCTCAAAAGCTTTCAAAAACAATCCTGCCTCTCCAGAGTTTACTAAATAATCAATTCCTTGCTGTCATTCAGCATTCAACCCTGTGACACATATATTAAGAGCACCCTGTACTTTTCCGTCATAGAACTGGTCATATTTTAAAAAATGAATATTTATTTTGTGATTAATTGATTGTCAGTCTCCCTATCAGACTGGAGGGTGGATGGGAGCAGCAGTCATGCTTGTTCTTCTCATCACTGCACACCCAGCTCCTTGCCTTCGGCATGCCGAAGGGGTTTTGTTGAATAGATTAACCTTTCCAGTCTCACCTTCCACCATTCCTCTTGCACGCCTGTGCCAACCCAACTGGGTCATTTACTCTTTCCTAAATGTGCCCCATGCTTTCTCACCTTTGGGCCTCTCTTCGTGTTGTTCCATTAACACCAGTTCTTGAGGCAGGATAACGTCGTGGTTAAAAGGCTAGGCTAAAATCCCACAGCCTGCATTCAAATGTTAACTCAGCCACTTACTATTTCCCGGGCAGGTTTCTTAGCTCCTGTGAGTCTTGGTTTCCCCATTTATAAAGTGGGGATCAAGTAGTTCCCACCTCATGGTGTTATATGAGGATCAAGTGAGCCTGTGCGTAAATGAAAGGCCTCAGTACCTGTCTGGTGTTAGTCATGTTGTTATACCACGTGCCAGACTCTTCACAGACCTAGCCGTAGCTCTCAAAGCAGCCCTGCAGGAAAGGTACTGGTGATTCCACTTTAGGGATGAAGAAACAGAGGCTGGAAAGGCTTAATTACCTACGTCTAGTAAGCAGCACAGCGTGATTCCGGCCTCTGTCTACTCAGGTCAAACCTGACTTCTGCTGCTTTCCCAGCCTGTATGTTCTCTCACGTCATTTCCACTCTCAGGGATGGCATTAACCCTTCAAAGTGCCTCTCACATGCCATCTTTTCCAAGAGGGTTTTTCTGATTCTCTCCCGGTCTGATGTTGTTTGTGTGTGGATGTTGTTTGTGTCGGTTAGTGTGAATAGTGGACTTAGAGCTCTAGCTCTGTGAGAGTTTGGGTAGCCCTGCCCGTGAGACTTAGACTTGGCCCGGCCCAAGGCCTTGAGAGTGCCTTTCTACTGAATTCCTAGAGATTTGCTATCTGGCAATATCATTTTAGTTCTTCTTTTATATGATTTAGTCCAAGTAGACCCCAAAAGCCTTTCTCTAGGGCATACCCAGAGATTAGTCATCTAAACTAATCAGTCCCCTTCTGGTCCAGATATTTTCTTCTGCAGCAAAATGGTCCCTGTCCATCAGGCTTTAGCCTGGGCATGGGAGTTTGAAGCTCTACTGTTAATTTTTCTATTTTGCAATTTTACCATAGAATTATAAACCTTTTAAACTGTAAAACCATTTTCATTGAGCAGACCTTGCACTGTTTTTCTCTTTTTGCCTAGGAAGGCATACAAGGTGGAGGGAATACGTGCTTATTGGGAACTTACTATATACCCAGCACAATACTTAGTTGTGATAATACAGAAGGAAGGAACCTTGGACCTTGTCTTCAAGGAGCATTTATTTGACTCTAGCTGCCAAGTGGTGAGCTGAGTGCTTTATTGCCATCACCAGAGTCATTCCCTCTGGGAGGCCGGAGATGATGGCTGACCATCTCTACCGTCCCGGGTCTCTCATCCTAGGTTTTCACACTCTGCACACGATCCTTGGTGTCCACTGTCTGCCTTTGCATAACCTGCTGCATTACATTGATAACGGAGTGTTGCTTCTCACAGAAACAGCTGTCACAAGGCTCATGAAAGGTAAGGGGCTCTGAGTTTGCCTTGTTCCAGCCCCAGCACCACCCGGGCTGCCTTTGTGGGTGTGTGACCTGTGGTCACACGGGGCCCTGCTGCACTCAGAAGGGCCCCATGCAGGGTTTAATGTTCTGTATTCAATCTTGACATTCTTAGTAGTTGAAGAGGGGCTCCTCGTTTTCGTTTTGCGTGGGTTCCACAATTACGCAGCCGGGCCTGCTGAGCACACCTCATTTCCTGTAACCATCCTTTGGACCACCGTGCCTTTGCCCTTCAAGAGACCCCAAAGGGCTTCTCAATCCATACACAACTATTAGACTCCTTTTCTGTACATGAGGGCACTTGAGAATAGGAGACTGAAGGCTTATTTCTCAAGAAAAATGTCATGCAATGGCTTACTTTCAGCTGATTAACTCCGTCCTCTCAAAGTTAGACTTGAAATGCAAGGAAAAATAATGAGAGGTGTAGTGCCTATGAGAATTTGAACTTGAAACAAGGTCTGTAGTGTAATGACTCTTGGTTAAAGTATTCAACTGTGGTATTTTATAGATGAGTTTTGTTAATATATATTGAAGTATTTGCCATTCCTCAAGGTGCCGTATGTTTTAAGTCAGTCAGCAAAATTGCTCTGTGACTGGCAGCCTGTTACAGAACTCTGTTCCCTGATATAGAGCAGCAGCTTCATTAAGAAATCCCTTTTTAGTCATGTACCACAGTGTTCATTGCAGCTCTGTTTACAATAGCCGGGGCATGGAAACAACCAAGGTGTCCATCAACAGATGAATGGACAAAGAAGATGTGGCACATATACACAATGGAATATTACTCGGTCTTAAAAAGAAACGAAATTGAGTTATTTGTAGTGAGGTGGATGGACCTAGAGTCTGTCATACAGAGTGAAGTAAGTCAGAAAGAGAAAAACAAATACCATATGCTAGCACATATATATGGAATCTAAAAAAATAAAGAAAAAGGTTCTGAAGAACATACGGGCAGGACGGGAATAAAGACGCAGACCTACTAGAGAATGGACTTGAGGACACAGGGAGGGGGAAGGGTAAGCTGGGACGAAGTGAGAGAGTGGCATGAACATATACACACTACCAAATGTCAAATAGATAGCTAGTGGGAAGCAGCCGCATAGCACAGGGAGGTCAGCTCGGTGCTCTGTGACCACCTAGAGGGGTGGGATAGGGAGGGTGGGAGGGAGATGCAAGAGGGAGGGGATATGGGGATATATGTATATGTATAGCTGATTCACTTTGTTATAAAGCAGAAACTAACACACCATTGTAAAGCAATGATGCTCCAATAAAGATGTTAAAAAAAATCCCTTTTTTATTCAGAGAGACACAAACTAATATTTTCATAGTGTTGTTAGACTTGGCTTGAAAAACAAGGTTGGGACATGCATTACCAGGATGAAGCTCTGAAGTATTAGCTTGCTCAGGTATTAAAATGGAGATTACTGGGTTTTTTCTTTTTGTTTTGTTTTATTTTGTTTGCCAACTTCTGACTTTCTTGTAGATCTGGACAATACAGAGAAAAATGAAAAAGTGAAGTTCAGCATTATTGTGCGGCTGCCTCCGGTAATCCTGAAGTATATTCTGTTTTCTAAGCCTCGGCATGTACCCCTCCTTCGATTTCTTCTTGCAGGAAGAGCAGTTACTTGCTTTGGGCCGAAGTCAATTGAATTGTCTCACCCTTCGGCCCTTTCCAAGAAATCCTGTCCGTCCCTACCCGTCTGTCCGCTGCTCGCACTGGGCCTACCGAGTGCTTGCTCCCCTGGCTGCGTGCGTGCTGCTTTGGCACAGGCCCACCTAGAACATTTAGCCGTTTTCTCCTCTGAGGAAACCACAGTAATATGTACGTCTGTGAGTCTGAGGGGAGGCAGAGGGGAAACATGTGCTTTTGGCATTTAAACTGATAAGAAATTGAAATACAGGTGAGGTCAGAAGGTTCTGGAACTGCGTTTCCTCTCACTGTTGTTTGCACCACGGCAGGAAAACATTCCCGGTTGAAGGAAAAATGAGAAACATGAGGGAGAGGGTTATACAGGCACTCCTTGTTTTTGTGGGGTATATAGTAGCTCTCTGAGTCAGAAATGCTGTGAAATTCAGACATTCCACGGCAAGGTCTTCAGAGCCTCTGACTCTGCGGACTTCCCGGCCATGAGAGCCTTGGCCAGCTCTGTGCCATTTACATACGTTGAGCACTTATATCTCTGGCACGATCCTCCCACAAAGGGATGTCTGATGCCTTCCTGGACCTAATCGTCTTGCTTTATAACACCTTCTCGCCCTCACAGGCTTACTGAGGCAGAGGCAAGAATAGAAAACAAAGCATATTTTCCATGGCTAGATCTCTCTGGGGAATATCTCTGAACATTTAGTTTGGTCTCTAAATTTGATTTTTTTTGCCTTATACCCTTAGGGAATTAAAATTTTCTGGGCGAGACACTGGCAGAGTACATGCCTATAACCTGTAGCTTCATATCAAAATATCACGTAGGGTTGGCATGCAGATACTCAGTTTTGAAGAGTAACAGATGAACTCCATTTCAGAAGAAGACTTTGGCAGCCTCAGTACACAAAATGCTTTCCTCAGAGTTGCATTTAAGGGAGTATTTATTCAAAATTCAGAAGCATACCTCATAGGAAATGGCCTTTCTCCAAGGTCATTAACCATAAAGAGTCTGTCTTTTAGACTCACTAGCTGGAATACATTTAAAAAAATTATGAATTGATATAAGATAAATTTACTTAATGCTGTGAGCTATATTCTCCTCTCTGTATTTTTCCATCTTTTTATTTTTATCATTGACTTAAATTTTTTAGTGTGGAAGGTACAGAGGTTTCCTATACACTCCCTTCCTCCACATACACACAGTCTCCCCAATTATCAGCATCCCTCAGCAGAATGGGTCCATCTGTTACAGTGGATGAACCTACACTGCACATCACAATCACCAAAGTCCATAGTCAGCATTAGGGTTCACTCTTGGTGTCGTTCATTCTGTGAGTTTGGACAAATATATAAGGAGATATATCTAACACTGTAGTATCCTACAGAGTATTTTCACTGCCCTAAAAATCCTCCTCTACATATTTTTCAATTTGCAAAAATAGCTTACAGGTCAGAAGATCTGTCGACTTTGGGATCATCCTGTGAGTTCTAACATTATTTCCCGGAACCATGTAAAGCAACTGCTTCAGAACTATAACAAACAGGTGAGTCTGTGTGGAGCAGAGGCCCCGCTAAATGATTTTGGAACCTCTTTGCCCATTTTAACATATCCATATGGACAGCAGTTGTAGTTCTCACCACTTTAAGTTTGTACTTGTTGTGGAGAATCAGCTGATACCACAGCCGTTTCCCTTTTAGCCCCGGAGTTCTATGATGGACAAGTCATCATTCAGTGTAGAATTTCTGCCTCTGAACTACTTCATTGAAATACTGACAGATATTGAGTCCTCCAATCCAGGTAAGTCACTCCTCTGCTCTCAGGATTTTCCTGTTTTTCCCCTGACACATCAGTCAGTCTCTATGTGCTTCTGTGTACCTTTTTCTTGCCAAAATATCCCTTAATTATAAGTAGGATCTTCTTGCAATAGGTTTTAATTAGCAATACACAATTTACTACCTAAATTACCAAAGGAATAACCACCTTTCAGGTTTTAGAAGGAATTAAGAGGTTAAAAACGCATTTGGTTGGTGTGAATGGCCTTTCTTGGTGCTGAGGTTTAATAAATTTTAACAACACATTCTCAGAATAATGTGTTTTACTAAAATATAAAATAATTATGATTTCAATGAAGTATGGGAACAATATTATAAATGTTCTATGGCTTCATAGTAACTCTTCTCTCTCTCTCTTTCCTTTCAGCTCTGTATGCTTTTGAAGGACGTGACAACGTGGACGCAAAATTTGTAGAGGAAGCAGCTCTGAAACACACCACGATGCTTTTAGGCTTATAAAAGGGAAAATGCAGTTATATCAGCTTCCAGTATTTTTCTCTTGCTCGTTAGCTCTACTTCCGTTGAGAATTCTTTAGCTATATTTTAAACTGGTAACCAAAATCAGAATACGTTGTTGAGCCATCTGAATTTCAGTTTAGTACTTTGTTCAGACAGAATTGGACAGTCAAGTGTAGAGAAATGGCAGCCAGTCCAAGGGGGCATGAAGTGGCCTAAGTGATGCTCTTCCTAGTGGCTGATCTTCCTAGCGCTCTCATAGGCCAAAAGCTAGTTTCTATTATACTCTGAAATAAAATATACTTTAAAAATGTAGGAACAGTGCTTAGAAAATCAAAGATTGACTGTGTCACTGAAAATAGCATATGACAAGCAGAAAAATTACAAGTTGTAGAAAAACTCTATTTTGGAAATTAGATACTCTTAAAAAAACTGAATTTGGACTAAGTCAAATCTGCTAACTCTAGTAGGGAATAATTTGCAAAATACAAGAATTTATACATACATAGAGTAGGATTTGTCTTCGTGAACGTTCAGATGGAACTGTATTTAATATTATAAACTTATTTTTATATTTATAAAAGTTTGATTTAGTAATATGTTGTCATTTAAAAAAACACTGAAAGTTTTAGCCTAACTCCTTTGTTCCCACCAAGAATCATGACTCCATGAACATGTTCCCCCAAAGACCCACATGACACCTAACGAGTTCTCCCACTTTTCTTTTTTTTTCCCCTCTCTCTTCTACAGTGACGTTCTGACCATAAACACAGTTGATTCCTGGGGTAAGCCCAAAACCCTTTGCTTTCCTCTCTTCACACCGTTTCCCTCATTGAACTTGTGAAATTTTAAAGATTACAAATATCACTAGCCAGTATAATAATTCAGCTTCTCTAAAATCATCATTCTAAAAATTATCCTCTCCTACAGAAATTCCCATTTAGGTCAAATATTTCATGGTCACTGAAGCTCAAAGTCTTGGAGCCATATCAGCAAGGCGGTGCTGGTTTTTCCTCTTGATAAGGTCATTATTTTTCATTCCCCTACGCTTTCCTCTTCACACCCGGGTTGTTTCTGCTGCTTTCTGAAGTCTCATTCATCTGATGCATATTTGAGATAAACACTACTTTGATCCTGTCACCCCTCTGCTCATAATCCTTCAGTGGCTTGCCATTTATTACAGGATAAAATCCAAACTCTTTGACATTCCAGATCTCCCAAATTCTGGCCTTATACACTTCCCCAGTACGAACGTTCTGTTCCAACCAGCCTCGCTCACTGGGCCTTGAACAGAACTTTTGTTTTCTTACTTCCAAGTCTTGCTCAGGCGACTTCCCCCTCCTGGAATCCCCTTCACTTACTAAAATCTTATTTATGCTTAAGGGCCAGATAAAAAGTTCCATCTGACTGTGATCCTTGGCCATTCCAGTGCACAGTGGCATGTCACCCTAGCATGTCACCAGTAGCACACGTTGTAATATTTAAGCATCCAAACCTTGGTAATTTTTAAAAATTATTTTTCCTTCCTATCGGTTTAAACTTCCTATGTGTTTATTTTTTGAATCCCTAATTACTGATCCTACAACACAGCAACTGTGTGTAAGTTTGTAGTATTTCTTTGCATTAAGCACACAGCTTACACAGCGTTACTTGTTATAGGCTCTCTCAAGGAATTGCTTTTTAATGACTTCACAAAGCAGTCAGGTTAGATTCAGGACTCCTAGACGGAGAATGAGATTCAATTTCCCTCCATTCTGTGTCAGGGTGGGGGCTTGGAACAGATTTTGTTTGATTTAGCAAAATAAATGAATGTGATATTTCTCACTCCCAGAGTCGTGAAATGAAATTCATAACTGATAACAATATGAAATGATACTAGTTGGAGCAT
The DNA here is from genome assembly GCF_003031525.2 of Neophocaena asiaeorientalis asiaeorientalis. Taxonomy (NCBI): domain Eukaryota; kingdom Metazoa; phylum Chordata; class Mammalia; order Artiodactyla; family Phocoenidae; genus Neophocaena; species Neophocaena asiaeorientalis. The sequence goes on along the minus strand of NW_020172463.1, from coordinate 995,883 downwards.
GTTAATGAATGGAAAATCACCGGTTTCAAATCTACTTTTATATTTTTATGTGAGAAAGTAAACAGAATTAGCAAAATATACTTGGGTGAAATACAGTCATATTAGAGTAATGAAATCAGTGGAACTGGCCTCATTTTCTCTTTCACATGCAAAATTATAAATATCTTCATTGAAAGTTTGAAAAATCTGGTATCAGGACAAAGTAATCACAAGTGTATTTGCATATAACATGGTGGAAAAATCTAGATTTATAAGAAAGATAAATTAGGGCATAATTGTTTTTGCCCCAAAGGATTCTTTATTTGTAAAAAGAATCACTATAACATCACTTTAAAAAAGACAAGCTTCCCTACTGCTTTTCACTCAATTTAGATTTACTGACATCAACTTGCAGTGCAACTATTTATTTAACAAAGTGAGTTATGCCCCTGCAGTACTTGGGCTATTTTTCTTTTCAACCATTCTTTCTTTTTCTTAAAAGTGAGTACATTGAACAGGATCTGCTTTTCTTTCTTTAATAAACAAAGACTACTCTGCCAACTTCTGTACTTCGCTGAAAAGGTATTTATTTTTATTGCATTTTTATAGCACCCAGTCTACTATATATTTCTGAAATGTAATCAAGAGATAAAGTGAAAAAGAAAAATTGGTGAGTGTGATAGGAAGGAAGCATATGTTGTGGATACTCTGTCTGTAATTTAGAGCCATTACGCTGACGTTTTCCAGCTGTGGATGTGAAGAAGCCTGGTTGAAGCGCCTCCTTGAGAAGCCTGGGTTGGTTCACATGTTCAGATTTCAATTGGCTTTATAACAGGTTTCTTTATGTGCCTCATACTGGCCCCAGGTTCACTGGGCTTAAAAGGAGCCAAAGCACCGTACGGTTTTGGCAGAGGAAGAGTGGACTCTGCCTCTGGGATGTAGGCATTTGGACGCTGATCCGCAGTTGTGTAAACACCACTGGGCAGCTGGCGAGTTTCTGCTTCCAAGAACTCCTGCAAAGAATGATTTATCCTTTTCAGTTTTTGAAAACACAGGTAAAGTCGCTTCGTCCTCAGGGCCCATCAGACACAGCCGGGTCTGAGCAGCCTTCGGCTATGCTTGCTGGCCGATATTCCCCAAAGGGACAAGAGGGTGTGAGGGTGCGTCACCAGACACGCACACCTACACACACATTTCGTCTCATTGGAATGACCCATGTTGCTCAAGCATCACTCTGCTCCGGGGGTTTAGGGTTTGCCATAAACTGGTTGGTGGGACCTAAATTTGCTACATTCCGAACTCAGTATCTTTCATTAAACACTAATTATTTCCATGTTTGTGACAAAGGCAGGATAATCTATTTCCTTTGGTAGGTCACTGGTGAGCAAATGGTACAAAGGAGGAGATAAGGAGTAAAGTAGAACCAGTGGAGAGAAGCGGTCAGCAGCTTGCTTTGAGCCTCAAGATTCTGCCTGTGTTTCTGGAAAACAGAGGAATCTCTTATAGCATTAAAAAGAATTGGAAAAAATGGAGACAGGTAAATGACAGCTGGGACACCACAGGTAAAGTGTGAATGCCCTCAAGAATATAATCCCAGGCAGCGTGCGAATGACAAATCAGACCCTGTTTTCAGGAATTCATAGTATGTGTTTGGAATGCACCTTTTTCTTGGGTTAGGGAGGGAATGGTGATCTTCTGGGGATGTCTGCTCTGTAGTCTGAGAGTGAGTTATAGGCCCCCAGGATGTAGTCTCCTCAGAAAGAGATGCCTAATTCCACTCTAAGATTATTGAAAGGTCATGGGAGTAGGAATAAGAACTGAGCCCCCAGTGTGTAGGTGGTCAGTGACAGACTTAGGTCTTTGGTGGGAGAAGGGTGGTACTGAAGCCTAATCGTAGCTTCTGCACCAGGTGCAGAGTCTGCGAAGCCTGTGACAACCATGATACGCTTGAGGCCTCACAATGTGCTGTGGCCACAGCAGATGGACATTGAAGAGTAAGGTATGGTCTGAGCCAGGGTGCAAAGACAGAGATTAGAGACCTAGGATAAAACCAGTGCCAGCCTGGCCATTGCCATGCCAATGGGAGGTCCTGGTCTTCACCATACCAGCCCAGGATAGAACACTGTGGGGTGGGACTTGATGCCCGCCCAGTGTTCTCCAGGGAATGTTCTGACCCTTTGGACTGTTGTACTTTGCTTGCCTACATAATATCTTAAAAAAGCAAAACTTATTTCTAATGACTTGCTGGGCCTATGTGTGTGGTAGAGTAGAACACTTTCATATATTTTGGGAGGATTGACAACCCCTGCAGCAGCCCTTCCCGGCACATTTTACAAATGCAACGTAGAAGCCATAGCTTACCCGAGACTTTTCAGCGATGGCCAAGGCATACATTTCTTCATCTCGAAGTACTTTCAACCATTCTCTCTCAACCTCTTTATTGAGAGGCAGACCCTTTTCCATCCTGGAGTTGCAAGTGAGGATGAAATCTTCTTTCTCCTTGACTTCTTTTTGGAGTTCAATGGTCATAGCTTGCTTCATGGACAGCTCAGCAACAAGAGCCATCATTTTTTCAGTAGCATCTTTGATCTTTTTCTGGTAGCCATTCATCTAGAATGAAAAAGCCCAAGGCTTAGCCTATGTATACATTCCATGAAGACTTGAAGAAAATGGCAGGCTTCTGGCTGTCTCTGAAGGTGGGCATTCTTGCCTGAAGGAAGGAAAGTTTAAGTGGGAATTCACAGAGAATAAGAACTGGAGGAGACCTCAGAGATTCAGCCCAACACCCTGGCTGTGAAATAGGATAAGGAGGAGGGAGAAGAGAGAGATCTGTTCATCTAGTACCTGGATTTCCAGGTTGGTAGTATTGAGGGGAATAGTTTAGCGTCTCTATTTTTAAGAGGTGATAAGGACCAAGGAAAGGGTATTCTTGATGTCTAAGTTCTGGCCTAATTTTGCCATGTTATTAGTTTGCCACTTAAGCAGGGGGGAAAATCTGGTAGAACAGAATTGTATTAGTTATTAATACACTTGCTTAAGTAAGGTAATCAGCATCCGTGATGATTTTTAATGGAAACTGTCACACTTCAGTGTGTGTGTATTATTGATCATAATTCCCAGGATGCATCATTATGCGGTCATAAGCAAGCATGAGCTGAACTGGACAGTCTGGCCAGTAATTTGAAAAGAAATGTTCCTAGTTGTGTATGTGTGCTTACCCTTTCATATAAGCTATTTATTATCAAAGAATTAAAATATAAGACTAGGTGGGAAAATTGATTTTAAAAGACAGAAAAGAAGTAAAATTGGAATTGGTGGTTCCCGTAAGCTTTCTGGCCCACAGCACGGCCTTTCAGTGTGGCCGAAGGCTGGTGAGGCAGTAAGAGGTGACTCCCGCCACCCGCCAACACTCAGTGTCACATTACCCTGTCTTATTACTTCTTCATATCCTTTCACTACTGACATTATAATATAAATGTATTTGGTTATTTGGTTATAGCCTATCATCCTACAAGAACGTACTCTTCATGGGGACAAGGACTGTTTGTTTTATTCATGAGGTTCCCACTGCTTAGAATACAGGAGACAAAATTAAAATTGAATGTTTGTCGAATGAAGGAATGAATCAATTCTTAGTCTCTTTTAATTGTTCATTGCTTTGAACCAAGGTAAATTGAGACATGAATATGAGCGTCCAAAAACTACACCGTACCTCAAAATACTTTCTTCTCTTAATAGAGTATATACTGGTCTGTGTGTACATTTGCTTACAGAAGCGTTGCTGCTGGTGATTTACGTGCCTCTGAAAATATAATGACCAATTATTATGCGAAAACTTTGTCTCTTTAAGGGAATAGGGAATATAAATTTCTATAACTTCTATACTGCATTAGTTTTCAGGAAGCATAATTTGAATAAAAATGACAGGCATTCAGAGCTTCAATGATGAGTCATTATCTCTCTTTTAAATTTTATTAACTAGTCATTGCACACTTGAGTGTGTATATAACTAACCAACCTCCCTTCTCCATAAATCAAAAAAAAAAAAAAAGGATGGTATTATTCTGGGTTCTCTGAGTCTTTGCTGAGAGTTCCCATTTTCTGCTCATTTGGGAAACTTGTAAGAGGAGCCATAAGCTCTCGAAGAGAGATGAGAGATGAGATGTACAACCTTGTTGAACACCCACAAGGGCCAGCCCACTTCTGCTCGACTATGTGATGCTTGCCACCACTTGAGCTGATATCACACCCATTTCACAGATCAGGAAACTGAGTTTTAAGACTATTTATGTATCTTTCTCAACGTCACTTGGTAGTGTTGGTAAGTCACAGATCTGGGATCTGAATGTGTTTCTGTCTTCCAGCTCTGCCTACTCTGAGGAGATTATTTTAAATGGAGGAGGAAGAAAGCCAGGTAGAGAGCATGGAATGTGGGGAACAGAAAGGGAGATAAATCATGAGGACAGGACTCAGTAATGCTGGAAACTTCTTGGTCATGTGGATTGTGTCGGCAGCTCCCATTTGTGTTTCTCTGGCTTAACAGTTGACTTCTGGAGGGACTCTGAATCAGCTTTGACAAGCAGACCTCAGCAAAAACCAGCTTCCCCCAAAGAAAGGCAAATGCATTTTGCAAAATAAAGGAAGGCAACATTTAAAGAAACTTCAGACATGCTAATTCAGGCAACGTTCGTTCGTGAGCCTAAAGAAGTCTTAACATTTCTTATTTTGTGAGGTAAATTGAGATTTGCACAAGTGCTGTTGGCCTCATCAGTGTGTTAGTGGAAGTGTAAAGCCAAATAAAAGTGGCCAAGAAGCCTTGAGATTTGCAGTAGTTTAGTGTGCCAGGACTGTTAACTTATTAAACAAACGTTTTTCTAAAGTTTAGCACATGCGAGGCATTGGGGAAACTAAGAATAAGGAACAGTCACTGCCCCCAGGAGCCCACAGTGGGTGACACCATTATTCATGGCGTCTTCTGAACTGTCTCCCCACACTACATGGTGTGGACGATGTGTCCCTTTCCCTTTTGCACTCAGCAGCTCCAGTGACTGTTGCTGACTGACTAAAAACCCTGGACTGTCACAGAGGGATGCTGCGAGGGGCCGGGGGCGCCAAGCAGGCAGCAGACCGTCTGATGCCTGATGGTGCAAAGTCCTGCTGCGTCCGAATCACCGGCTTCCCTCCTGCTGGCTGCTCCTCTTGCTATAGCTTCTAGCAGTCCCTGCCTGACCCTGTAGCTTTGGATCAGAAGCCCTGGTATTTTAAGCTTATGGAATTAGGAAGCCCCACGTTACTGGCCTTTCCTCACTAGTGAGGCTTGGGTGGGGGCTCCACCCCAGGGAGTTGTGCAACTGCTGTTCTCTTTAATGGTCCCCTTCCATTGCTGGCTTCTGGCTACTTCTGGATTCAGGCAGCTCCCATGCAGACCGCTGGATAAATGAGGCCCTCCCTTCACAAGGAACTAGAAAGGACTTAACATGTCTCATGAAATAGGAAGATAATGACGGTCATATTTGAGTAGGTACCCTGTTAAGTGAAACTTGTATACTGTCATTGAAAGGTTTAGGATTTCCCACTATAATGAGAATTCATTCAGGGTACAAGACTGAAACTTATCTTGGACAATTCTCCAAGAGTCATCTTTACATTTTAAATTTTAATTCTTTGTGTTTATCTATTCATAAAGCCTAATCTCTCCGGGGCTTCCCCCAATAAATGAAGCAGTCTGTGGAAAATGGAAGGTGATAGAGGAGGAAGGACAGAAGAGAGGAGGCGGGGACTTGGGCAGACCTTCTTGGCTAAGAGCAGTGTGTCCTGCTTGCAGGCCTGCGTTTTGCTGCAGAGCCTGTTGGTGAGCCGGGAGACCTGTTCATAGATGAAATCCTTCTCCAGCAACTTCTCCTCCTTCTTGGCCAGCTGTAGTTCCAGCTACGGTCAAAAAGAATTTCAATAGGAAAAAAAAGTCATGCAAGTCAAAATCTTTCCTAATTAGAGCACTATTTTCCCCCCTTAATGAAGGGGGACTTCACTAATGAACATTAATGACTTAATGAACTGGACGAAG
>NW_020172463.1:979969-989656 GCF_003031525.2 Neophocaena asiaeorientalis asiaeorientalis | reverse complement strand
CCCCCGAGAGCTGTGGCACTTCTTCCTCCCCATGGCAAAGAATGGCCCTCTCAGCTCCGTCTAGCTTCCACGTCGCCATTCCTCTGATATGCTCCCATCAGGAAGACAAATTAATCCGTTCACGATGCCAAAATTGCTCCTATGGGCCGTGAGACAGAGATGGGCATTTTGAAAGCACTCAGGTTTTAACTTTTTTGGCGAGCATCTAAAGTCAAGCTTAGGTTTCGTTACTAGATCGCAATGAAAGGACTATGTTAGTGACTAGAATAATGAGGGATGAATCCTCATAACATGAAACTGTACCACAGATATCTGTGACACTGATCAACAGGGGCTAATAGATGCTATTTTAAGAAAGGACATTTACCGCATCCATTTTTTGGATCATTTCTTCTTTGGTCATATCTTTCCCTGGAAGGAAGCGTGTTCTGTTCTCACCCTCAGGATTTATAAACTGTTTCTCCAGGTCTTTTATTCTGTCTGTACACTGTGAAAACTATTAAACAAGAAAGAAACAGTAACTTTGCTCAGTAAATCTTAAAGTCACGTAGTCCAAGGTCTTTAGGGTCTTTCCAGGCAAAGGTGGAAGGGAATTCTTAACATCCCATCAGCTGGGACTTGTGATTAAGCAATGTTTCTACTCACGTGTGGTACAGAGAGGAAGATGCCTGTTAACTGACTCTGCAAAGCAAGGCAGTGACTTCTGGGTCATCAAAAAAAAGCTGACTTTACAACCAGTCCTTTTATCGCTTCCCATTTTGTGTTATACTCCCGGGATGCTGTGTGGTTGCAGAGCTCCGACTATACAGACTTGACTTCTTTATTGCCTGTTGTTACAGGGGCCAAGGCAGACAGCACAGCATACAGGGTACACAACATACTAGACTCCAGTTTAAAACCCTTTGCTGGCAATAGGCTTAATGGCTTCCCAAAGAAAAGTAAAATTCTTAATTACTAGGTCAACACAGTGTACCGTCTATGAGGAATAGCCCGAACTATTTGTATCTTTTTTGGTAAACACCCAATGTAATGTGTTATATATTCAACTATATTTGTTGACTCAATGAGACTTTGGAGGTGGATGAAGAAATACAGAAATTCTCAAGCAGGAGTGGCAGCCACACTTAGCTGTTTTGTAGGGAGGGATGTAGAACACAGTGAAAACCAAGTCATCACCTTTAGCTTTTCTACTGAAAATCTGTATAATCGCAGGCAAATCATTTATCTTCTCTAAACCGTAGTTTCCTCAACTATCAAATGGGAAAATAAGTCCCAAACTCATGGGATTGATCCGTTAAACGAGATAATATATTTAGAGTACTTAAAATTTTTAAACTTGTTCTCCTCCCGACAAAAAGAATTTCAAATGGTGACATGAATATTTTTTTCTTCCTGTCTCTCCACACTTAATTGCTCTTAATAGGGAGTTAATAACGTATCCATGTATGTGTACTTGTTGTATTTGTTATTAACAACATTTAATGTCTCCTTTTGTTAATTAGGAAATTAGATAAGAAAAAATATATGGTGCTTGCTTATCAGAGTGGCGCCTTGATTGATCTTATTCCCCATGGGCCCTTGAGGAAAAACTGTATCCTTTTTCGATATAAAATAGTGCTCTTGTGTCCGAAAACAGTTCACATGACTTCCAGGAGCCCTAAAAATGGGCTATTATTACAAGTAAAATATTGCAGGAAAATGTGACTTATGATAATCCTTGGACGATTAAAAACTTTCAAGCAACCAAAAAAAAGCAAACCTTAAGAGAATTCTGAAAGTGATACAAAAAAGAGGAAGATTGAAAAAAAAGACAAAACACTGTAGCTATAACAACAGGATATGAGAGAGATCTGGCACTACACGGCAAGGTACAAAAACAGCTTGCTTGAAGCTTGAAATTTCACACCGTGTCCTTCAAAGGGCCCATGTGATTAGTGCTGAGTATACAATTAAATAATTAGGTGCAGTCTGAAGACTAATGCGAAACTTTCTAGTCCACTGTTCTTAAGCTTAGAACTAACCCTGGTAGAACAGGGAGCTGATGATAACACATAGTCCCTATGCTTCAATTTATATGCAGTCAGAATGATAAATGCTCACACCAGGCAGGGTGTACTATCATTGAATGCATAGTATTTTCCTCTTGGGTAAACTGAATTCATATTTTATACCGGATTACTGGTTTTATATAATAAATACTAAGTATATATATATTTTTTTTCTTTTTAAGAAGAACTAATTTTATCTATTTTAATCTATTGAATAGAAGTATTAATTTGCAATTAACACAAGTAAAATGCTTCCATAGTACAGAATGAATTTTTTCTCTTGTGGATCTTACTGGATTTAAAGTCCTTTTGTTCTGCTGGGCATGTTGATCATGTAGCATGGGCAAAGATGGCCTTGAAAGTGTGTTCTGGGAAAGACCTGGAGAGAGCCGAATTATTCTGTAAAATGGAGTGAGACGAGCGTGGGGTGCCTGGTGCGCAATCTGGACGGTAAGGCTGTGGAGGGGAGATGGGGGGTGAAAGATGGAAAGACAAGCCAGTGAAATGGAACTAGGCTAGGGCATTGCATGGGGTAGTACACCTGGAGGACTGTTCCCAGTGGTGGCGTGGGAAGGCATATTTGTCTGATACTTAATTTGAAGTTCTTTGCATTTCTTTAATGTACCCCCTCACACTGGTGCCCCAATTCTTCAATAAAGTCAGTTCATAGACACAGGCCTGGCATGAATGGTCTTGTGTAGGTGTAGGCGGAAGTTGGAACCAGTCCCGAGTCTGCACTGAAGTGGCACAGAACTGGCCCAGGCACTGTGTGTCAAGATGATGAGTGGATCCCCCAAAGGAACCACTAATTGGAAGCAGGAGTCAGAGCTGCAGGAATCCTGGGGAGGCTTTGTGGGAGACCTGGGGGAGGCCTGGGGGATGTTCCAGCCAATCCATCTAATTCAGGGCTACACTTATTGAAGAAGTGAATGGGAGAACATATGGCTAAAGAAACAAACACTGGAATCAAAACCTTACCATATTTGTGCAAAATGAAAGATCCTATCATCTGTATAGCATATTACACGTTGAAATGCCATAAAATATGAAAGTAGAACCATCATTCAGTTCCATAAAGTCCTGTGAACCCCATGACATGATTAAATTAAAAAAAAAAATGACCCAAAACTGTGTCTATAGCATGAGCTAATGAAAACCATTTACTTGTAAACCTAGAAAATGACCAGAAGGATTTCGTCCAGATTTCTGATAATTTTAATAGTGATTATATGTTGGGGATAGAATTTTTTCTTTAAAATTTTTGTATTTTTTTCAAAACTTCATTAACAGAGTATGTCTTAATTTTATAATCAGAAAAAAATCTGAAAGCAAACCTGACATTTTATTATTATTTTAAAAAATTTTGGCTGCACCCCATGGCATGTGGGCTCTTAGTTCCCGGACCAGGGATTGAACCCACACACCTGCATTGAAAGGTGGAGTCTTAACAGCTGGACCACCAGGGAAGTCCCTAAACCTGACATTTTAGAAAACATGTTATAGGTTAAAATGTATTCCTGCTACATTGAGTCAATGGAAAAAAGTTTAGGCCACGAATTGTTTAGTTTAATTTTTTCTTCTGTTTTCATTAAGAAAAAAGTATAATTATTACATATGAAGAAAATGGCTTTATATTTATGGTTTTATTTATTTACTTGCTATTTTGTGTTTAAATTTTATGACTTTATTCCACTTTTAAAAAGGCCATGTCAGAGGCCAAGTTATTAAATTACAGGGAAACTACAGGGGTTAATAAGGAGTCTAATTATATGCGATTACCCATTAATAAGAAACAACAATCTTGGTTCTAGAATATCAAAGAGAATCAAAAATAAGAGCTAGGGCTTCCCTGGTGGCGCAGTGGTTGAGAGTCCACCTGCCGATGCAGAGAACACGGGTTCGTGCCCTGGTCCGGGAAGATCCCACATGCCACGGAGCGGCTGGGCCCGTGAGCCATGGCCGCTGAGCCTGCGCGTTGGGAGCCTGTGCTCCGCAACGGGAGAGGCCACAACAGTGAGAGGCCCGCGTACTGCAAAAACAAACAAATAAACAACAAAAAAAGAGAGCTAGATGGTCTGCAGGATCTTTCCAGCAAGCATCAAAAACATAATTATGAATAAAAATAAAAACAAACCAAAAAAAACCCAATTATGCTGGCCGTAGTGAAAGCCTGGCTTACTGAAGTTTTGAGCTCTGAAGCAGCTGAGTTAGAGCTGAGATTTGGGAAGGTCTAAATTCCAAGAAAGGCAGAAAGTGCTTCCTGGGGGATAAAAAGATAATCTGTAGCTCAGATGCCTGAAGCACAGATTCTACCCTGGAGCAGTGTTCAGAGGCATTTTTAAACAGGACATTTAACTCAAGAGTTCTTGTAGGTACCAGGAGTAGCATGGCTTGATTTACATGTAAGAACTTATATGACCTACAAAGCAATAAAGGAGGAAAAGAAAAGAAAACAGCAGCAGATGTTCCCAGGACGTGCGTCATCCGCACTTCTCCCACCTGAATCTGGAGCACTGCTAAATCAGCATCCAGAGCCCTCTTGGCGGGTAGCAATTTCCGGGTCACGTGAATCTGTCTTTGCTTCTCCGCAATCTTCAGTTTCAGGAATCGGATCTTCTCTTCCAGGACGTGTATTTCAATTTCTCCATTTAGCTTCATCTTCTCTTGGATATTTATTTTTTCATAAAAAATGCACACTTCCTCTTCCCGCTCTATCAGCTGAACACCACTATGGTCAGATTGAGAGGCAGAGGCTAAGAGGATGTTGAGGCCACTGTTTTACCAGTCACCGTGGTTCTCTCTGGATTTGGGTGCAAAATACACATCAACACTGCGTGATTCCAGGAGACAATAGATATTCACTGTTGGCTTTCTAGTTAAACTCCACATTTTGAATTTTTCTGGGCATGGGAGAGAGAGGGTTGTGTAGAGTCTGGACTCTGAGCTGACCATGTCGTTGGCCGGCCACAGTATCTCTGCAAGTCCCAGTGGTCCTCCTGGGGTGGAAAAGAATGTCACTCCCCACGCATGAACGACGTGATCTCAGGGTCTGATTTTCTGCACACCCTTTTCACGGGCCAGACCTGCCAACCCAGGCAGGGGGCCAGGGAATGCGTTTCCGGCAGCTATTCGGTTCTATCTAACTGGCCAGGACCATTAGGCTCTTTTAAAGTTAAATATTTCTGATGTACATTTCCCCATAAACAGGCAAATCCCCATGATTATAGCCCTTTGTAATCATGCCAGAGGAAAGACCCCTCCTTGGGAGGAGACTGTGGGGAAGAAACAAAGAATTTTCTAATTCCAGCCCCAGAACTGACCAGGGCCTGGGAGCACACTGCCTAAATGCTTTGGTTTGTGCCAGGAGCCAAATAAGAGGACTTTTTTTTTATTTCCCCAGAGAGAACACCTGCCAGCCCTTTGAAAAAGTGGTGTTCGTCACACCCTGAAGTTCTTCCCCCACACCGTGCGTATCCATTATCCCCAAGTGCATCTTTAATTGCTTCTATCTCTTTCTCTGTCTCTCCTCCCTCAAAACATGTGTGCACAGGGGTGTATTTGGCTAATCTTAGCTCTGTATTTTGTTTCATTTGCCATTCACTGGCTCATCTCATGAGCTGCTTTATTCTCCTGACAACAGAAGCCAGGTGTGATGCGTTACCACCTTTTAGTACTTTCAGGGCCCAGCACTTAACACAGAACACAGCCTTACACAGAATAGCACACAATCAAGGTTTGATGAAAAAAAATCTAATACCTGATGTAATTACTACAGGGCTCTACAATCTCATGCACCAGATTTCTCAGAGCATAAGCAACTTGGGAAAACTGTTAAGTAGTAATCAATTAATAATATTATTATAGCTGGGAGAAATAATGCTACTCTTGCTGAGAAAATGAACTGGGTGAATGGCTTAATGAATAAACCTGTCGCCCAAGTGAATACAAGATCCAAAGACTTATTTATGGCAATTATACTGAAATAATTTGATGGTATCCTGATCCTGAGTGGTAGCCTGGTGAAGGACTTTGATCCTTAAGCGAGCAACTTGCCAAACCCTACTCTTGGCTGTCTTTCTTACGAGGACAGAGTTTCTTATTTTCAGGGAAAGCACACAGCCCCCTCCCTGCCCTGCAAAGGCTGATGAAACCTGAGTGTCAAATGTCCCTCACTATCCCCTGTCAAGTCTAGAGAAAAATGTGCAACATTTCTAAATCGGATCTCTGGGTGCTGTGCTCTCCCATCAGGTTCCTGGTTTTTACCTTTCATTTCGACGCTGAACGGCTTTTTCGTATTTTTTGTGAAGCTGCACCATCTCCTTTTCAATCATTGTGATTATGTTGGCAAGTCTTTCAGTGTTATTTAACTGGGCTTCCTTCTTCTCTTTCATTTCCTGAAGTTTTGCTACCATTTTGCACACATCGTTTTGCATGCTTTCTCTGATGGTAATGTTGTTGGCATGCTTCAGCATAGAATTTTGTAGGTTTCTTTAAAAATAATGGGAAAATGGGTACGATTATAATTTCCTTTAGTTTCTTTAAAAACAATAAAGACTTCTGAAACACAAGCAGTATCAAGGTAGCTCTTGATTTAGTGTGTCCCTTGAAATGACAATAGTAGTAACGATATTCATCACATGATACTCTTCAGGAACTTCTGTAATTTCCCAGGTCTCCGATTTGCCCTTATCTGGATTAGGACATCTTCCCTTTGTGCCCCAAGTGTCTGCTGCCCCGATTTATCAAAGCAAGAGACTTAAGTGATTCATTTACTGCTCTGTCATCCCCAGGAGACTCTGCTATCTTGAGGGCGGAGGCGGTTATATCTGACAGTGTCCACTGCACCTAAGGTAGTGCCTGACTCAATATAACATCACAATAAATGCTGAATGAATGCATGGCCTCTATAAATGATATTTTACTTTCATGTAGGATGAGAAACTGATTAGGATGTTAGATTTGCTTTTTCATACCAATCCCCTCACACCTCTACTCCCACCCAACCCCCCTCCACTACCCCACACACAAGAGCCCATTTTGTAATATCTTTATAAAAGGAAACTGGGCAATAGTGGCCACCAGAAAAAGTTCAGGTTGTACAGACTCTGTGGATCAGGGACTAAATACAGGTGAAAGATTCTACCAGATCTTGGCACACAGTAAATAATAAAGTTTGAAAAAACAACCATTGGATTAATTCATTTAATAACAAAAAGTCCTATATAAAGGACTATTTCTATGGGTAAAAAAAGTGAGCCCAGAGAGCTAGCATAGCTTACCCAAGATCACACAGCTAATGAGTGGCAGGGCTGGGGTTTGGGTCTAGAAAGCCCCTTCTCTTAACCACCCCGCCATACTGCCTCACATAAGCTTATTAGATGCTTCACACCTACAATCATGGGATGCTGGTTTATGAACATTTGACTGTCTTCTAACATTAAATGCAAACTGTCAAATTTGTGCCTTTATTTGTAGATGAGTAAATGAAAATGAAGTGAGCATAGTTACAGAGTATAGTTTTCCATCCCCTTAAATATGGCTCCCAAACAGAAGCATAAGGAATCACATTTAGATGCTTGTCAGCTGTAAAGCGGGGTGTGTGAGCAAGGGCTTTTCTAGTTTTGTAAAAGACTTATTTTCTATTTCATCATCCCCCAGGGTATTTTATCACTTAATGACTCCTAAGAGAAACCTTTGAAAGGACAGTAGTTATTGGAACACTTACCTTTCTTGAGTAACTGCACTATTTCTTAAAATTTCCAGTTCATTTAATGACATTTTATGCCTTTCTTTTATTTCATTGACTTTCTGGTGAGCTTTGTGAAGTAAATTAATAAATTTGTTTCTTTCATTTCGAATAGTGTCATACAGTTTAGCAAACTCTCTGAGTCTGTGAAAATACAAGTGTTTTTGAAATTTGTGAAATAGGTTTTTTTCCCCCCCAGCCAGCTAGATAAGTCCTCATGTAATTCTTTTACCTCCGATGAATTTCTCGTTTTTTCTTCCTGTGTATCCGGATTTCAAGATCCTTTGCTTTGATCTCCCTAACAATGTTGGTATATTTTTGCTGAAATATAGAAATTAATAGTGAGATTTTAAAAATAGTCTACCACCAACAGCATATGGATACTCCCAGCCTCAACCCATCTCATTACTGTCCATTAAGGACAATTCTATCTTCATCAGCTGGGTCGTGCAGATCACGGGGAAGAGGAAAGGGGGAGGGGGATGAAAATTTCCTGGCCAGCTGAACTGAATCACATTGGCTAGGACAGAAGGTTACTTAAAGGAGAGATCGAGAGAGGAGGAAAAGAGAGGAGACTGCCCAGGTTGGTTTGAGGAAAAGTTCGGGAAACTTTTGAAGAGCAGAGGAATGATTGTGGACAGCACAGCCGGGCTGGGTGAGTGAGGAATTTGTGGAAGATAGATGACAGAAGGGGACTTGGAGTCAGTTTTGATAAATGTTAAGAGTTGAAGGCTCTGTGATGTTTTGTGAGACTGAAGCCATGCTTTTAAAGCGCTTTTCCATTTTTTTGTACGGTGGGTGTGTTTTCCTACACAATGAAGCGCCATGCTGAGACCAGCCCCATAGGGAGCTGAAAAACAGATTACACATGAGTATTTTAAAAGACGGCAGTTATATCTCCAAAGTGCTCAATATATACCAAATGTTAAACGCGCTAGTTACGTTCTTCAAATACAAAGATGCTGGGCCCTTTATCTAGGGTGAGAAACGTATTCAAAGAATTACAGTATTTTGCTAGTAGAAACCAGAGGAAATAGTTTTGCTGCCCTTAAGGACCACGAGAGCAAAACCCATATGGTTATTCAAAAGAAACTAGGCATCAGAGCCAAGATTGACATGTAGCAATTTTATGTTGTTCTCAGTGAGAACGGGAGTCAGGAAGAAACTATTATTTAAGTAACTGTGTGTATGAAGAATTAAAGAGAGAAAAAATGTAGTGTCATCCACTCCCTCTTGGAGGTAGCAGTAACATTGACTTTTTTCTCCCCTTCACCTTTTATCTTAGGGATATGGATGAGACGTGAAAATAAATAAGATTGACTCTTAAGAAAATTATAGTTTATTACAGCCGATCTTTAACAGACTAATTCCCAATGCTAAGAATACTTAAGGAAAACAATATTTTTCCTTTATTAATTTCCATATTTCAAGAGCAATTGATCTTTGAGAGAAATTAGAGAATTGAATTAGCTCATTTAGTAATGAGATTTGGCTGACATAGATTAGTACACATAGGTAACACATGTATCAGTTTTTGAGATTAATTAAAAAATGGTCTAGTTCATAAAACAGATCCATGTTCCTCGTAGTAAGTATCCCTCTGTCCTCTCCTCTCCTCCTTTTGCTCCTGTTCGTTCTCCCCTCAGGCAGCCTTTTTTCCCCCGTTCCTCCCTGGCCACTGCCTTTCCTTTCTTTACTGAAACGCAACTACCCCATGAACTCTTCTGGGCTTTCCCTCAGCTTCTGGGACCAGGGTCCAAACTGCTCAATAGGGATTAAGTGACCTTCACCACCTGACCTTTCCTGCTCTCTGGTCTCACTGTTTGACACCCTTTTCCCCATCTTCCCATGGCCCAGCCATGCTAAACTCCTTTTAGTTTCTCTCTGTCAAAT
>NW_020172463.1:916408-979912 GCF_003031525.2 Neophocaena asiaeorientalis asiaeorientalis | reverse complement strand
GGTGGGTGGGAAAAAAACAGATAAAGGGCAATTTGAATAGTTTGCTGTGGGTTGTGTGATGTAGATCTTCACCCCAGTTTTCTCTCATCTGTATTTAACCTCATGGCTCACGAATGCTTTGATGTGAGTTCTTTCTGGAAAACAAGAAGAAATGCTACCCTGTGTGAATGCTTGCTCAGAATTAGACAAAGCTGCAGTCAGAAAGAGCCAACATCTGGGTCACATGGTAAATGCAGGTATTCTATTTTAGTAACATGTCATATCGTATTCATTTTTAACAGGGGACTTCTGGACACAATCCTTATGTGGAATAAATGATTCTAATATTAGAGTTTTAGCTAGCATGATAGGAGGGTTGTTTTTGCTATTGGTTTCCTTGTTGGTTTTGTTTGGGGATGTTGCACTGGGTCAGCTCTGTGTCAGGAGCCCAGGAAAGTCATGGGGTGAAGCAGTTACTAGGGGTAATTGTCCTAGGATTGGTTTAAATGATGCTGGCTTGATGAACTTGGGAAGGAGAGTGGTCTAATGCTGTGGCTTCTGAGTTCTGGGCAAATCACAATGGACTATGAGATGGTGGTGAATCACAGACACCTGCGTGCCTGTCCGCTGTGTTCCCTGAAGGCACCCACCTTATTCTTACTGAAATTGTCATCTGTTTAAATCCTCTGCTTGTTGTCATTGACCTAGTTCGTTTCGCCTCTAGATTGTTAGCTGTTGCCAGTTGAATCCTTGGAATATTTTTCAGTGCATGGTTGGGTTTTGTTTAGGGAAGCTGTATAGTCACTGAACTTGAAGCAGACTTAAAATCATAGTTTTCTGATGAACATTGTATTAAAAGGAGGCTACCCTGGACTCCTGTGGTAATTAGTGGATGGTTACAAAAATGCAGTTACCTGAGCTTTCAGGAAATCCTTGGCTTTTTGCTCTTTCTCGTCAATTTTCATTTGAGTCATACGGCCAAGGTTGAATACCAGCTCTCGCATGTTTTCTTGCTCCTTTAAAAGCTTGTTTTCTTCAGCAAGTTGCTGTTCTACTAACTTAGACTCAGCTTCTGATAGGATTTTCTTTTGAAAAAACACAAATATTATAATGCATTTATTTGAAAGAATACACTAAGGCCAGTATCTCAGACTACTTTTTAAATTTTCTATGTAGAGTTTATTTTGTTAAAACACAAAAAGTAACTCTGCTGCCTTAGCACCAAGTATTTTCTTTATCTTATAAAAGAATGTGCGAACATGATAACATGTTTAACGCAGAACTTTTTCTTATTCAGACTGCATTTTCAAGTACTTTTCTGAAGAGAAATAAAAGCATGGTTTTTTTTGTTTATTTAGTTATTTTTTAAAAGCATGTTTTAAAACACTTTGACAGTGGCCTGAATAAGCAAAATTTGAAATCAGACGTGACTGAAATAAAACACTTATTGTTCATTTTTAACCAGTAGGCTTTTTACTTTAAAATCTCATGAATATGTATAATTTTTGCTGGTTAAAACACATTCTTTTTTTTTTTTTCCAAATTTTAATATGGGTTTGGCGTGGAGTTTGAGATAAAGAAACAGACCCACATTAAGTAGGATCATATTCTCTTTGATGACTCTCCTATTAATGAGGTTTCATGGAACACAGTTAAAAACACAAGTTTGCTTTAATCATTCTTAGATAGAAGCTTAAGTGAAAGTTGATATTAACCTGCTGGGTCAAATTCCTCTTAGCCACTTCAACTTCCTTATGGAGCTCTCGCCTTCTCTCAATTAATGTAGAATCATCTTTAGGGATAGCTTCAATCTGGAAATCAGAGTTTAAAATGGGTATTTATACCTATTGAAAGAAATCTTCAGTGTCATGTAGTCAACCCTGTCACGACCTTTTGCAAATGGTAGGGAAGTTATGGTTCTTACTCTTAAAGGAATTGCCTATTATGCTGAATATTCTTTATAAAGTCACGGTAAACTAAAATATGAAGACTTGTCAAAAATCTATAATTCACCAGCTGCAAATATTCTATTTCTCATTCATTTGGAAATAAAAACTCTTACTAGTAACAGTTGCTAACATTTATAGAGTACGACTATGTGTTAGGCAAAGTTCTAAGTGCTTATATATATGGTCTTATTTAATCCTCACATAACCCCATGAGGTAGGTTATATTATCTCCAATTGTACAGATGAGAATGAGGAACAAAGACATTTAAGCACCTTGCCTCAGTGACGTATGTGCAAACCCAGGCAGTTAGATCCCATGGTCCTAACACTGTATTTTACTGCCTCTCTAACTCATGACTCAGCTCTTTGGAAACATGCATATTCACATGATATTTATTATACTTATAAAATCTGAATTCATTTATGAAACACTATAGATTTCAAATTAGGAACTATTAATAGGAACTATTAACAGAATAGTTGGAACTGTTAATAACAGAATAGTTGGCTACTCTTATGTAGTAGTTTGAGTACCTGGAAAGTTCTTACACAAAAGAAAAACCTCTTAACTTTTTTGTTGATACTTGAAACTCCACCATTGTATTTCAGTTGTACTGGCTTGTGCTTTTGTCCTCTGTTGAAGTACTTTGAAGAGAGGGCAACATCTTAGTCTATCAGTCTTTGCTGTCTCATTAGGAATGAGCTTATCAGATTCTTTATGATGGAGAAGAGAGCAGAGAGAAGAGGACACGCAGCAACTGATGGGGAAGGAGTACCATCCAGGGTTACAGGAAGGGTTATCTTGGGGTGCTGAGTGCATACTTGACTCAGAGCAGACTTAGAGTTGGATCTTCACACCAAAAGCAATCTGATGTGGTTCATTTCCTACTGTGACAGCACACACTTCTAGGCACCAGGATTGAATATTGACTAAAATTTGTCCCAGGAAGGGAAGATCATACTCTTTAGTGATTTAAAGGTCACTAAACAGGATCCCTCTGAAGTTTACGCTACTCTTTTAAAGTAGCTGAAGTGTGTCTTTGGATGCCCCACAATCAGGAACCTGTGCATTGTCAGTAGCATCTTTTGTACCCACAGATGCCCAACGACATCCTGCTTTCCATGGCCTCTCCTAGCATGGAGAGCTAGCTGCTGAGAAGCATGCACTGGACTTAGGAAGATGAGACATGGTCTTGTGAAATCCATGTAACAATACATAGAACTTGTGATTTTGATGAGCAGATAATTGCTACAGCAGGTCAGAAAATGGAGAGCTCAACGTAGAATTGAATAATCAGGAAGGATTTCATGGAACAGTTAAGAAGCCAGCGAGGAAGACTTTGATTTCTCCTTCTGGAAAGTAGAGTTAATTCTTCCTGGACAGATTGGAGTCCAGCAAGCATCTTGGTGTCTGTCTGTTTCTCTGCCACTGGTGTCCAGGAGTGGGCTACTCCAAACGATTTGCTCCCAAGTGTAGGCAAATCTATACATGTGTACTAATGGGGACTAGAGAAGCTTATAAGCTTTCTACAGAAGATATGGTGAGAGCACACTCATCAACTACTCTGTCAACTAAAGGCTCCTGACAAATTTTCCTGGATTCGGGTCTCAGACATTCAGGTTTTTTCCAGTGTTTCAAATTACAAACAATACTGCAGTGAATGATACTAATTTTTGAACTCTGGCTAACTGCTTCTCTGACACATTTCTCAACTCTCCACAAACCCACCCCTCTAGTTTCAGGAAGGAATTAAGTATGCTTGGTTTATGGAAGAGGTAACAAGGTAAGCCATTGGTAGCAGAGAGCCTGCTGGCTGCCTAGCCAATATCTACGCTCCACATTGACCTTACTAACAGAGCCCCAAGTTTGTTCAGAGCTGCAATGTATCAAAAAATCTTCAGACTCCTTTGCACTTGGGGGTGACGAGATGAGCCAGGACAGGCCAATAAAATGTAAGTGGAAATCTCCTGCATAGGGCTCCTGGGAAAGTGACTGTTTTCCTGTTAAAAAGACAGAGTCCTCCAAGTCATCTGCCATATGCATCTTCCTCTCTGCCCTTCCCCACTTCTGTGTGATTTTATGCCCAAAGGCAGAATGGCCATTTTGTGATCTTAGAGAAAAAAAATATACATGTTAAAGATGACAGAAGAAAAAGCTAAGAGGATCCTGGACTTTTCATTATGTGAAACTATCTGGTGTGTGCCTATCTCTGGATTTTTTATTATGTGAATAAAACAACCCTCTATTTACTTCAGCTACTGTAATTGAGTTTGTTACTTCTTGCAGCCAAATTGTAAACCTAATTGATATACCTTTTGAAAGGAAATCTTTCTAAGGTAATTTGGAAAATGGGCTGGAGTTAGACTGAAGCTTCCATTAATGGGAAGGGGAAAAAACTGATCAAGTATAAAAGTTCTAATTATGTTCTAATATTGAGGTAAAGTAATTTACCATTGTTTTTGAGCCCCAAACTGCATATATCAGGTTTTGTAAGCTTATTTATTTTAGATTTTTATAGAGTAGCATTTCATATTTAAAAAAAAATTAATGTGTGTTCATTGTAACCAAAAATAAATAAATAAAACAGTAAGTAAAGTAAGAAATTAAACATCTTCTGCTCCCCACCTCTACTTCAGATGTTACCAGGAGGCAGCATTAATAGATTGGTGTCTGTTCTTCCTGACATTTTTAATATATGAATAAACATCAGTAACTTTCATAAAGTTAAGAAATTAGACATATTCTGTTGTAAACATCCCAGTTATTTTATATCAGTGAACCTTTCTTTAAGGCTCCGATGTTTTTCTAAAGTATTTGAAATTTTCATGAGGTTTGTGGCTCAGAATTCTGGGAGAGTCTCTACAGTCAAAGGCCTAAGAGAATCAAACAACTGTCCCTAGGGGGAAACAAATTTTGAAGAATAGGCTGAGCCCTTCATGCTTATCTTTTTTTATCTTTTTGTTTTCGGATTGCATGCAAGTTTGAAATGTTCATTCAGGCTGGGAGTGACTGGCCTGACCCACTGTTTTCAAGTACTGCCAGCCAGCGTAGGACTATGGCTGGGCTAATTATAAGTCATAAGTTCAAAGAGGAAGTTAGTCTGTCCCTGAAACTGAACTAGGACAAAAACATAGACTTTTCTTGAAAGCACTGAAGGAAAAGAATTTTAATATATTTTCATTTCTGTTAGTTCTACATTATATGAGTATTATTTTATGAGCTTAATAGCTAGAAGTATCCTAATATAAATAGCATTTCTTTATTAAAGTATGAACAACTTGTGAGCATTCTACCACAGTTTCCTCTTTGGTGAAGAGCGATTCCTGATATATTTGTGTCCAGTCAGATCAGTCTATAGTGGCAAACCTCATCATCAGAAACAGCATCCAGTTAGCTTTACAGTATCCCACTCTTAAATATAAGCAGATAGATAAGGATTACCAGATATTTGAGAAAAGTTTCTAGTAAGAAAGAGAAAAGAACAAACAAGGACACCAAAACAAACAAAAAACCAGGAAGATGTAATCTGAAGAAAGTTGTAATTTGCAGAAAGAAGAAAAAAATAAAAAACTATCATTAGCATTCTCAAGTGAGATAAGATATGAAGTAAGAATAAGGATACTATAAGAAATAAACAGGAGAAAAAGAGATCATGGAAATTTAAAATATGATAGCAGAATATAAGATTAAACAGAATGACTGGAAGAAAAAGTTGAGGAAATCTCCCTTGTAACAAGTCCAAAAAACAAAAGAATGAAAAATAAGAGAAAAAAAATGACAAGAATGTTAAAAGACCCTTTTAGAAGGTCCAACATCTGGGTTATAGGGGTCCCAGAAAGAGAACAATAAAATAAAAGTGGACAAAATTGGAGAAATTATTTAAGACAAAGTCTCAGAATTGAAAGACATGAGTTTCCATATACAGAGAGCCCACTAAGTGTCCAGCACGATGGCTAAAAGTAGAAGCCCCACAAGTGGGAACTTCATTGTGAAATTTAAAAATTTTAGAGGCAAGTAAAAAATCCTACAAGTTTCCAGCATGGAAAAAAAAAAAAAAAAACAACTGGTTTCAAACAAAGGATCAAGTATCAGAATTGACACCAAGTTTCTTAGTAGTGACTTTAGACGATAAAAGACAATTGATCAATGCCTTCATTATGAGGAAAAATAATTTCCAATTAAAATGTCATATCCACTTAAAGTATTATCTATGAACTAGAGTGAGGATAAAATATGTTCTGACATGCACTTTCTGACACACAGGTCTTAACAAACTACTTTCCATTCACCTTTCTTAGGAAGCTACTAGAGGACATGCTCCTCCCACAAAAAGAGAATAAGCCAAAAGAGAAATAGAAGAGACACATGAAATAGGGGATCCAACATAGGAGAGAGGTAAAAGGAGTCACCAAGATGATGGAGTAAGGCTCCTAAGCTGGGGAGTGTACATGTAGAGAAGTGAGACCAGTTTGTTACAGATCAGAAGGCTGAGAAGGGAAAAGCAGCTTCTGAGATCTGGGAGTTGGCACTCACAGCTGGGCCTTGGTGCTCTCCTACTGAACACAAACAATTTCACAGAAAATCACCATCAGACAAGATGATTCTATGATCATAGAAAAAAACAAGACCACTCTGTATTTGTCTTTGGTCACAGACAAAAACATGAACATTTTCCAAGCCACAAAGTATCACGTATTCCCATCTCACAGTCTTCCTTACCAACTACAGCTTTAGCTTTAATCTAGTCTTTTCTCTTTCTATCTTAAGATTTATTAAGATACTCAATCATAGAATTAACCTCACTTTCTGACAATATTCAAATCTAGGGCAGAGTCCCATTTTCTTAAACCATCCCCCAAAACATATAACACAAGCCCAAATCCTGTAAGGCCTTTCTAATACCCTGTACTGAGATACTCTACTGTTCCCCCTGGTGAGTGTTTTCCCTTGCTGCAATCAGTAATAAACTCAACTCATTCAACCATGGATATGTTCCTCTGGACTTTGGCTGGAGGTTACTGAAAAGTCTCAAGTGATTTCTTCAAGAAGGTTAAATGAATAAACTACCAAATATGTTTTAACATGCTGAGAGAAGATTTATACAATTAGAGGACAGTTTGGTGTCAAACTAATTATAAGTATACAGAAAACTACAAATAAAAAAAACAGAATGTTTATATTGGGGGAACACAAGATTTTGTAAGTAATTATCTAATATGACTCAGGTGTGAATAACCTTTATTCATAATAATGTAAATATGAAATTTCAAAATTGTTAAAATTATGTTATGAGGCTATTTATTGTGTGGAGGGACAAGAAATGTGTGTGTTGAACAGGGGTATAAAGAAAGCTTAATCCTCACCTTTTATAGTGAGAAGTAAAAATAATCAGGTCTAAAACTGAAAAATCAAGGAGTAGCATTATTAGTATATTACTTAGACTATGGAGATATATCACAAGAATCAGCTAAAGGAAGATGACTTGATTAAGACTAGGAAATATATGGTGTATGTGCTGTCATCTACCTTTCTATACCTGAGGCAGACATCACTAATCAACTGCAGAGCTGATAAGACAGTGCTGAGTCTCAGAATCCTTTGCAACATGGTCACTACAAGGAGCTACCACCAGCTGAATAGAACTGGCACTTGCCTTCCTTGGACCGTATGATCTTTATGATTCCTCTCAGTTCTTTCATTCTATGATTATGTAAAATAAAGAATATTGAATGTCTTGGTCAGGTGACACATGAAAGTATCATTTAAAAATATTAATTTAGTAGCAGAATGGAGGATAGATTGGACATGAAAGGAACAGAACCTAGGGAGAACAGCTGATGGGTAGTGGAAGTCATTCAGATGATGCAGAGAGGATACTAAGAGGCATTTCTGAGCATTGTCAATAGGGCCTGAAGGTGCCATCTTCTCCATTGGACTGAAATAGCCATATTCAAAGTCTTATCCTGATTATAAAATTTTCTTGAGCCTTTGGAAAAGTTTATATGTATACAGGAAGGAAAGCAACATTTTTTTCTTGGTATCATATTCTTAGTACCACACACCTTCACATGTGTAATCACTTTTATTCCTTGCAATAATCCCAGTTCAAAGGTTAGAAATGCCTAACATCAGAAGCTGTTCCATGGATCTAGGATTTAAACCTGACTCTGTTTGACTTGAAGCTGATGCTCTCCTCCGTATAGTTCTGTTGTCACAATTGTCTTTAACACTGGAAGGGAGTCATTAAGAGAGAGATGCAGAATCACTTCTAAATCAGAGGAGAGAAAAATGAAACTTTTAGAAAACTACAAATAAAGGAAAAGTGCTGTTGGGAAAGGCAGTCTCCTGCATGCAGTCTTTCCACCCCCACTTGGCCACATAAGAGTGGGCTTTGGGCCTAGAACACTTCTTTACAAAGCGATAGAGAGTCCACACAGCCTGTGCTGGGTTTATCACCTTGTGTGGGAGTATCTTTCCCTGTTTCAGGCACATTGAGAACTCCTTTGTTCTGCTTAAGCCTCTATGTCAATGGCCCTCAGGCACACCCCCAGTTTTCAGTATTTCAGACTCCACAAGGTGGGGAGTGGTGGTCAATGTTCCTTTCATAAGACAGTTGTGAACATAGGCCAATCGCCCTGAGCTGGCTGTCAGGAGAGACTGTTGGCCATGGGGGACCAATGTCCACTATTGAAGCTGATCTTCCTCTGTCTCTTCTTTATGTAGGTAAAGTGTTGTTCCGTCCAGTGCTTGACTATTGTGTTTTCCTTGGTGACTCCAGTACCAAGACGCAGTGGGCCTCCTCCCCAGGACTGGTAAGTGGTGCATGGCGTTCTGCTCCCTTGGGATTGATGACCTGCATGGTATACTGCTTGACATGTACGTACAGAAAGTGACATATTTACTTGGTTATAGGATTTTGTTGTTGTCGTCACAATCTTGGGCATGGTTTTGTGTTTAGAAAGAGAATAACCTTGCAGAGTCACACTATTCCAACCCTTAAAACATGACGGTGAATGTCAGAGCAAAACCTCTAGTCACTGAGGGGACTGTATTAAAGTGTAGATATAGGGTTTTATTTCTCTTCAGTGCCAAATGGAAGTCAATAAGAGCCACGATTAAATGCAGAGGTGTACTGTAATGTGTAGTATGATTTCCTGAGAGTGTGATGTCTTCGATTAAGAAATCCTCCATATTCCAGTTTGTCATCGTTTTGTCTAGCCCAATAAAAATCATATATATTTCTTGGTACTGCATGACCAACTGTATTTCAACATACAGAAACAAACAGAGCCCACTCTACGTTAGTAATTAGATGGTAGAGCACTTCAGGTTTCTCTTGATTAAAAGCCAAGAATCTTATTTGCATTTCTTTGAAGGAAAAAACCATGATAAGGACAAACTATTGGCAAAGTGATGGACCAAACAGAGAGGAAATTATAATTACAGACTTCAGAGTTCAGTTTAGGATGTATATGTGTGTTGCTTTTATTTTATTTTATTTTTTTTACACTTTTCACATATCTCATTTATTTATTTTGGATATATTTCATTTTTTTATTGAAGTATAGTTGATTTACAATGTTGTGTTAATTTCTGCTGTACAGTAAAGTGGTTCAGTTATACATATATATGCATTCTTTTTTTGAATATTCTTTTCCACTATGGTTTATCACAGGATATTGAATATAGTTCTCTGTGATATACAGTAGGACCTTGTTGTTTATCCATTCTATATATAATAGTTTGCATCTGCTAATCCCAAATTCCCAATTCCTCCCCGACTGCGCCACCAGGGAAGCCCCCATCTGTATGTATTCTTAACAGAAATGTCTATTTAGTTCTTCTGCCTATTTTTGGATTGGGTTGTTTGTTTTTGTTGTTGTTGAGTTGTATGAGCTGTTTGTATATTTTGGAAATTAATGCCTTGTTGGTCACATCATTTGCAAATATTTTCTCCCCTTTCATAGGTTGTCTTTTCGTTTTGTTTATGGTTTCCTTTGCTGTGCAAAACCTTGGAAGTTAGATTAGGTCCCATATTTTTTATTTTTGCTTTTATTTCTATTGCTTTGGTAGAGTGTGTATGTTACCTCTTAAGTGAGAGTTTGAGGAGTAGGGATTATTTATCCATTTGGTGTGGGATATATAGGCCCCTGTTGTGTTCCCTGAACAGTTAGAGTTACCCCAAGTAGTTCAGACTCTTAAACATATGCACTCACCCTTGGTTCTTTATACTCCGTGAAAAATTGCCTCTTCTAGTCATTGGTCATTCTTTTCTCTTCTTTCTGATTTTTCTTTTATCAGTTTTACCTGAATACACTTTCCAGTCTACATTCATTGACCAAAAACATAATCTTGCAGTGAACATTTTTTTTAGTCATTTAAACCATTATCTTCAACTCTCTTTTTATTTTTTGAAGTAGGCACTAGGCCACTATTTAGTTTTATTTTATGAACACTCAAACTTTCCAAAATGTTGTACAAATCAGTTGCCTTGAGAGGAATGCCAGAACCCCAGCTATTCTGAGCTGAGAAGCCAGCACAAGGAGAGAGACCCTAGAGCATTCATCAAAGCAGAGTAAGTGACCAGAGCAAGTGAGGCTGGATTATTTCTTCCAAAATGACTTTGCTTTTCAGTTTGGTGTTTCAGTTTGGTGTTCCTGGGAGCAGCAGGAACTGGACTCGGGATATGGTCGGTCATTTCTACTTTGCATTAAATGCTTACTCCTGTGTGCTTTGTGTTGGGAGGAAATTAGCAAGATTCTCCTCTCAATCCAGAATGAGTTTAGACACTGAGCACTACTGCCTACTCCCCACAACCTCATGTTTCTTACCATGGAGGTGGTCCTTTTACCAATGGATGGAGGCCCCTGGCCAGTGAGGTATCCTCTACTATGCTTGGAACTTACTGGGCAATGAGCGCCACTGAGGTGAGCCTTCGAGTGAAGGCAGAAAACAGGGTTCAGAAGGTCTCCTTGTTTCTAATTGTAGCTTCTCAAATAGGCTGCATTTATTTCCACATCCCCAGCGGCTGTGTGTCACATGTAGTTAGCACTACTGTTGTTACTAAGAGGTAACATGTCCACTTGCTGTCTGCCTGGGAAGGTGTTAAACGTTGTGTATTCATTATCGAATTTTTTTTCAGTTTTAATATTTTTTTAATTGAAGTATAGTTGATTTACAATGTGTTAATTTCTGCTGTACAGCAAAGTGATTCAGTTATACATATATATACACATTCCTTTTTCATATTCTTTTCCATTATGGTTAATCATAGGATATTGAATATAGTTCTCTGTGCTTTACAGTAGGACATTGTTGTTTCTAATTTCTTTATTTAAAAAATTTAACTATAGTTGATTTACAATATCGTGTTAGTTTCAGGTGTACAGGTTCAGATTCTTTTCCATAATAGGTTATTACAAGATATTGAATATAGTTACCTGTGCTATACAGTAAATCCTTGTTGTTTACCTATTTTATATATGTGGGTATTTATCTGTTAATCCCATACTCCTAATTTATCCCTCCCCCTCCCCTTTCCCATTTGGTAACCATAATTTTCTTCCTATGTCTGTGAGTCTATTTCTCTTTTGTAAATAAGTTCATTTGTATCCTTTTTTTAGATTCCACATATAAGTGATATCATATGATATTTGTCTTTCTGTGTCTGATTTACTTCACTTAGTAAAACATCTTTATCCATTCATCTGTTGATTGGACACTTAGGTTGCTTCCATGTCTTGGCTATTGCAAAAGTTCTGCTATGAACATTGGGGTGGATGTATCTTTTCAAATTAGAGTTTTCATCTTTTCTGGATATATGCCCAGGAGTGGGATTGCTAGATCATATGGTAGCTCTATTTTTAGTTTTTAAAGGAACCTCCACACTGTTGTCCATAATGCTTGTACCAATTTACATTCCCACCAACAGTGTAGGAGGGTTCCCTTTTCTCCACACCTTCTCCAGCATTTATTATTTGTAGACGTTTTGATGATAGCCATTCTAACTGCTGTGAGGTGATACTTCATTATAGTTCTGATTTGCATTTCTCTAATAATTAGCAATGTTGAGCATCTTTTCATGTGCCTGAGGGCCACCTGTATGTCTTCTTTAGAGAAAGAAGGTCTCTGCCCATTTTTAATTGGGTTGTTTGTTTTCTTTTTTTTTATTATATTGAGCTGTATGAGCTGCTTATATATTTTGGAAATTACTCCCTGTCGGTTGCATTATTTGCAAATATTTTCTCCCAGCCCATTGGTTGTCTTTTCGTTTTGTTTATGCTTTCCTTTGCTGTGCAAAAGCTTATATGTTTGATTAGATTCCCTTTGTTTATTTATGCTTTTATTTCTATTGCCTTGGGAGACTGACCCCAGAGAATTTATGTTAGAGAATGTTTTGCCTATGTTTTTTTTTTTTTAATTTATTTTAATTTATTTATTTTTGGCTGCATCGGGTCTTCGTTGCTGCACATGGGCTTTCTCTAGTTGCGGTGAGCAGGGGCTACTCTTCATTGCAGTGCGGGGGCTTCTCATTGTGGTGGCTTCTCTTGTTGCGGAGCACGGGCTCTAGGCACGCAGGCTTCAGCAGTTGTGGCTCACCGGCTCTGGAGTGCAGGCTCAGTAGTTGTGGCGCACAGGCTTAGTTGCTCCGCGGCATGTGGGATCTTCCTGGACCAGGGCTCGAACCCGTGTCCCCTGCATTGGCAGGCGGATTCTTAACCACTGCTCCACCAGGGAAGCCCCTGCCTATGTTTTCTTCTAGAATTTTTATGGTTTAATGTCTTATATTTAAGTCTTTAAGTCATTTTGAGTTTATTTTTGTGTATGGTGTCAGGCAGTGTTCTAATATCATTGATTTACATGAGGCTGTCCAGCTTTCCCAACACCACTTGCTGCAGAGACTGTTTTTTCTCCATTGTATATTATTGCCTCCTTTGCTGAAAATTAACTGACTGAAGATGTGTGGGTTTATTTCTGGGCTCTCTATTCTGTTCCATTGATCTATATATCTGTTTTTGTGCCAGTACCATGTTGTTTTGATTGCCGTAGCTTTGTAGTATTGTCTAAAGTCTGGGAGGGTTATGCCTCCAGCTTTGTTATTTCTTGGGAGGCCCATCTTCTACCTGCGCATGCCTAGACTTGGCAAATGCTTCAGGGAGGAAAAGCCTACCTGTCTCTGTTCACCTACGAAGTGTTTATGCCGTTTTAGAATTTACTTCCCGCAACTCTCATATGTCTTTTTAAAATATCTGATTTTTAGTTTATCCATTTTTTCTGGCTACTATGACAGGAACCATGGTCTACTGCAATATTTCATATCTTAACTGGAAGTATAAATGGCAGAATTACATTTTATATTATGTTTACGTACCCCTTCTATTTTATTTAATTGAGATTTTCTGGTAGAGACCAACTTAATTCTGTTTAGGGTGTGTCATATTTTAGAACCAATATTGTGACTTTTATCAGTGTATAACTGCTTTTGAGATCACTAATAGGTATTTCTCTAAGTGACAAATTATCTTACTGATTCTATTTATCTTTCTTTTTACTTTTAAGGGGAATGTTTTGTTGAGTCAGCATTAGCAAATATTTAACAGACTGACTTTACTTACTACTGGAATCACCACAATAGATTACTAAAGGCGATGATAATTTTTTTCCTATTATTGTTTACAGAAATCTTACTTATGGTTATTTGGTCAATAAACAGGGATTGTATTATCAATAAAAACAACATTTGCTGCTCTTAAGAGCTTCCTACTCATCACATCTAGGATTCCACTAGGTCTTAGAAGAAATGTTTTAGCTGCTAATCACTGTAAATCTCACCGTGATTGAGGTGGAGTACCAGAAGGTCTGTGTTTACCCAAAGTTCCAACTTAGCATCCTAATGTGAAAGGCTTTGGGCTAAAATAGAATAGCTTGTAGTAAGCCAATACTTCAAGTAAGAATAACTTGAAAAGTTGGATTTAAAAAATATATGTGAACGTATGAGAGTTGCAAAGGTAAATAGAGTTAAAGTCTTCAAAGTTTCTAGCATTATCCAGGAAGTAGTAAAAGAATTTTTACTGGACTCTAATAAGTTAAGGATGAATGGTGTCATCTTTAGGATAACCACTCAAGGGATGGAAAGAGAATGCAAAACTAATGCATATCAAAAATGGGGAAAATACAACAATAGAAAATAGAAGTTGAACAATTCATCTTTTTGATTAACCCGAAAGAAGAAAAGATAGGAGAGAAAATGAGACATACAATAGATGGGACAAAGAAAAAGCAATAGTAATACAGTAGACATAAGCCCAGGTGTATCCATAATTACTTTAAATGTTTTTGGACTAAATACAAGAACTGAAAGGCGTAAGTTTTCAGACTAGATATTAAAAAGTATATCCTGCATATGAAAGACACACCTAGATGAGGACAAAGAGAGAATGAAAGTAAATGGATGGATAAGGAAATAATCATGCAAAATCTAACAACAACACCAAAAATCTAGTGTAATGGTTGATTGTACTAATGTCAGACAACGTAAACTTTTATGGAAAAAAGCATTTCTATAGTTTAAAATATTTCATTGTCATAAAAGAATCAATCTACATGCAGGAATTTTAATAAAACTATTAAAAGTAGATGAGAAACATAAATACTGTTGTTTTATTTAATAATAACAAATAACTGTTCTATTTGTTTTGCAAAATTGTGAAAAGCACATTTTGCCCCATTGAGTTAGGAAAAAATGTCCATGAGTGCCATCTGACAGCAAGACCAAGACCTAGTCATTTAGAACACTCATAACTCTAACCAGTTATCTTCACACTTTGCTAAATCTTGGTCTTTCAATCAGGATAGGCTAGGTTATGCTAAAGAAACAAGCCCAACTATCATGGCTCAAAAGCATGAAAGTGTATTTCTTGCTCTGACAAAGCCTGTGGCCAGTCAGGGTGACCCTCCATGACCACAGCTGGCTCAGCATTCCTGGACGCTTCCATTTACAGCACTTCCATGTCATCATGTACTTCCACAATGGCCACGGGATGGGGGAAAGAGCTAGAGGGTCTCACACTGCTCCAGGATGGAAGGAACATGTGTCATTTCTGTCCACAATCCGTTGGCCAGAACCAATCATATGACCCTGCTCAATGGCAGAGGGTACAAGGAAGTATAAACCTTCCATATTCCCAGAAGGAGAAGAGCATTAGGCTTATGGGTTAGGATCAGAAGTGTCTTACCATAGCTGGAAACTCCTGTTTACATGTCTGAGGTCATGAACCTCCATAAGGTCAGGGACCATGACAATCCTGAAGAAAACAGGTATGATTTCTGTACCCTCAGCTGCTTCATCTCAGAGACTGATCTCATTTTCACCAAAGGAAGCACTGACTAAGGCCTGGGCACAGGGATGCAGCCCTCTCAACAATCCACTGCCTTTTAGCACTGCTCGGTTGATTAGCACAGGGAGTGCCACGTGAGAGAGGAGGGAATCAGAGGCGACAGGACCAAAACCCCTCCATTTGGGAGCGCAGAGGTAGTAAGAAAGTAACAGCTATACTGAGCATTCTCTGGTTGTAGTACATCTCTGATACTGCACAAAAGTATACAGGTAGCCAGACATTGGGTTCTGATGGCCCTTGACTAATTGGAGGTACAGGCTGACTGTCCATCTATATTTACATGATCTGATCTTGTTTCTGACTATTGTAGTCTATAGTGACACCATTCTGGATCTGACTCTTTCAACTCCTTCAAACATAGTGGTCTACTTGGTCCTACCCTGTAATGAACCCGTTAGCTCTTCCAGAGCCGGATGGCCAAACTGCCTCCCCTGGCCAGGCTGATGCTTGATCCCAATAAGACATTTCTCTAATCTTGGGCTAACAAAAAGATTGAAACATACTATAAGACAGAGCCTCTATAACAGGTTTGATCCATTTTAAAGTTATCTTTTCTCTGTTCTTTTCCTTTCCCTCTTTCTTTATTGACAGCAAAAACAAATTCTTGAAATATTTTTGCTTAAAAAAGACAGTACTGAGGGAATTCCCTGGCAGTCCAGTGGTTAGGACTCTACGCTCTCACTGCCAAGGGCCTGAGTTCAGTCTCTGGCTGGGGGGACTAAGATCCCACAAGCCGCACCAGCGCGGCCCAAAGGAAAAAAAAAAAAAAAACAACCAAACCAAAAAACCCAAAAAACAAAAAGACGTCGCAGAGCTTACAAACCCGATAGTGGTGTTTAGCACCCACCTCTAACAGAAGCCTTTGATGCAGTGCTTGTGTTTGAGTGAGTGCATCCCAGGACACTTTCAAAAGTAGCTCCATTTTTTTTAAATTTCGAAAATCTCGCTCTTTCTCTCTCTGCTTACGGGAAAGTTCATCATGGTAGTTTTGCTTGTCAGTGAGACGGTTTCGTAAATTGAGATCCAAGATCCCTCTGTTCCATGTAAAAAGAGAATATGAAAGTGATTTGTCATCAACTGCCCTTCATGTTTTTCAAGACAGTGTGCTCACATATATATGGAATTTAAGAAAAAAAAATGTCATGAAGAACCTAGGGGTAAGACAGGAATAGAGACGCAGACCTACTGGAGAACGGACTTGAGGATATGGGGAGGGGGAAGGGTGAGCTTTGACAGGGCGAGAGAGAGTCATGGACATATACACACTAACAAACGTAGTAAGGTAGATAGCTGGGGGGAAGCAGCCGCAAGGCACAGGGATATTAGCTCGGTGCTTTGTGACAGCCTGGAAGGGTGGGATGGGGAGAGTGGGAGGGAGGGAGACGCAAGAGGGAAGACATATGGGATCATATGTATATGTATAGCTGATTCACTTTGTTATAAAGCAGAAACTAACACACCATTGTAAAGCAATTATACCCCAATAAAGATGTTTAAAAAAAAAAAAAGACAGTGTGCTCAGCAGGTGCATACAGAACTATTTTCATGCTAGAATCAAATTGTAAGTAATGCCCAAAGCAATTCTGTTTGCGAGTTCTTGTCAGAGGCACAGCCACTAAAAAAAACCCCAAATGGAAGAGCAAATTGGCAGAGGCACAAGTTCCTAGTCTCCCTGAAATTTTGCTTAAAAATGGAAAATAACACTCTGCCAGAGACTCGCACCACAAAATTGCTCCCATTAGGAGAAAATCATGATTACCTCAGAATACAATAATTTTCAGGGAAAAAAATCCCTCAATTATAGCACATTCCAGTGACAGAATTTCCCAGAGGCACGTTTTAGAAACTGAAAAAAATGCGATAGATTGTGTCCTTAAGTTTTTGGGCACAGGAAATTGAGGGCAGTGAAGAATAAAGGATGGAGAAATACTTTGAAATACTTTATTTAATAATATATTTTTATTGATGGTAAAAATGTAAAATTCTATAAAAATGTTTATTGAATCAATATAAATGTTTGAGATTATGTTTTGAATCCTCAAATATAAATTGAAGAAAATTTAGATGACAGAAACACATTAATATAACTAACCTTTCAGTTAGTGAAGTTGCTTCATTCTCTCTGGTTAATTCCAGTAGCTTGACCAACTGGTTATACTCTCGTTCTTTAATTTCAAGCAAGGCTCGTTTGCCTTCAACTTCCTTTATTATGTCCTCCTTTTCTTCCATTACAGCATTAATTTTGGTTTCAACTTTCTTTAGGGAGTCATTTAGCTCTTTGAGTTCATATTCCACGACCAGTTTTTTCTTTTCCATTTCTCTGTGAGGGATACATACATACACATATACATATGTACACAACACACACATGAGTTTGCCTTATTTTGAGCCCAGGCTGTCTACCTATTTTTACTTTCTGACCAGGCAACAGAAGGGCTAGTCACAAATTCAGTGATCTTAGAAGTGGGGTGAAGACCACAGATGAGTGGGACTGAGGGGATATCTCCACTGAGTGCCACTGAGGGCAGGAATTTGTCCAGCCTCCCCACTTTCTCCCCAGATCCCCACTGCTACCGTCTCCTGGGATTCTACCCTCATCCTGACCATCCTCCCTGAATTGAGGTAAATTTCTCAGTTTTGGTGCTAGTGGGCTTGGCTTTTAGAAACGTTACTAGTGTCTGCTGCTTTTTTTCTCTCTTCTTTTAAGATCAGCCACCAGAGCAATCATAGTACTTCTCCAGATTTTTGTATCTTCACTTATCTTTACCCTTTTCGGTTCCTCTAAACCTTGAGAATTCCTCAGTGACTTCTGCCTCCAAATCTACTCTGAATGTTTGGGGGTCTCACACACGTGAATAGCTGGCAAGTGAAGAGTTACTGTCACTTGGGCTTTAGGCATCTGGCTGGCCAACGTATATCTAGACCATGAAACTCTACACAGTTCCAATAATTTATTCCATACACAGATCTGTTAAAGTCAGTTGGTGTTCTCCATAGAGATATGATATAAAATTGGAAAGAGAATATTGTCCCAAAATTAAGACATAAATGCTAGGAATGACAGTAATGTGCTACACTGCATTCTCCTGAAGAACTTGATATATACAACCTAGACAGGGCCAAATGCAGCTATTTCTAAACTTATAACAGTAATTCGATGTGTTCAGTGGTTAATATTCTTGTTTTAGCATGCACACATAACTTGGGGGAGCGTGGGCTGGGAGGGATAAAAAATAAAATTAAGCCATACACTTTTTTGCGTGATGTTTTTTCTATCTCTTTTCCAATTTGTACAGGAATGGATTGATGGTGGACCAGTTCATCCTAGTAAAGAAATGCAACCATGTTAAATTATGTAGTCTTGGACCAGAAGCAGTCAAGCAAATTAAACAGGAAAGAGAAAAGAACTACGAGGTGTAGAATTCTTACGGTCTGTCCTGTACTATGCAGTGTGCTTTAATTATTCCATTTAATATTCATAATGACCTTACAAGATGGTAATGGTCGTTACCATTTTAAAGAGGAGCTACGCTCTGCGTAGATTCCCTTTATGGAGGTACACCCCTCCCTCAGAGGTTGCAGAGGCTGCTGACAGCTCATGCTTGTTCTCTCCACAAGATTGCCATGGCTGGCAGAGCTGCCTTGTCGGGGGAGGGGGGGTGGAAGTTGGAGGGGAGCAGGCTGTGACCCATGTGGAGATATAGCAGCCCATCCCTCTGCCTCAGGGTGGAGCAACCACTGCGGTGCAATTCATGGCATCAGGTTGCCAGGAGGGTTCTCCTGAAACCGTATTTTGGCCCGCTTCGAACCCCACCTCTAGCCTGTTTCCCTCGCTACCCTATGGGATTCTCCTTAGAGCTCCTGCTCAGTGAATACTTGTCTTAATCTCTGCTTCTAGGGAACCCTGCCTAAGACCGAGGCTAATTTTCCCAAACTCACACAGCTTGTAAGTGGCAAGGCCAAGATCAGAAGCTAGTTTTGTCTCACGTCATTTTGCACTGTGCTCTGTGGATTCGCGGAGGATTCACTTTTAACCTCAAGAATCTTATGTACATGGCAGGGGTTGTGGAAGAGCCCATTCCTGCCTGAGGATCACACTGGACTTTGGGGTCTGGCGTAACACAGATGCTTGGGGGTTGAGGACATCCCTGCAGTGTGGTGCGTTTCTCCCTGGGACCTTGCTCAGTCTTGAGGCAGATCTAAGTTTTGTGAGGCTGAAACTTGTACAATTTGGGGAGCTCTTTTTTATTTTTTTAAGTATTATATATTTATTTATTTATAAATTTATTTATGGCTGCTTGGGGTCTTCGTTGCTGCGCACAGGCTTGTCTAGTTGCGGCGAGCGGGGGCTACTCTTCATTGTGGTGCGCGGGCCTCTCATTGCGGTGGCTTGTCTTGTTGCAGAGCACGGGCTCTAGGCATGTGGGCTCAGTAGTTGTGGCACGCGGGCTTAGTTGCTCTATCCCTGCAGTGTGGTGCGTTTCTCCCTGGGACCTTGCTCAGTCTTGAGGCAGATCTAAGTTTTGTGAGGCTGAAACTTGTACAATTTGGGGAGCTCTTTTTTATTTTTTTAAGTATTATATATTTATTTATTTATAAATTTATTTATGGCTGCTTGGGGTCTTCGTTGCTGCGCACAGGCTTGTCTAGTTGCGGCGAGCGGGGGCTACTCTTCATTGTGGTGCGCGGGCCTCTCATTGCGGTGGCTTGTCTTGTTGCAGAGCACGGGCTCTAGGCATGTGGGCTCAGTAGTTGTGGCACGCGGGCTTAGTTGCTCTGTGGCATGTGGGATCTTCCCGGACCAGGGCTCGAACACGTATTCCCTGCCTTGGCAGGTGGATTCTTAACCACTGTGCCACCAGGGAAGTCTTGGGGAGCTCTTTTTAAGAAAAAGAATCAAAAGTTATAAATGATAATTAGGTTCAGGACCTTGGTGGTGGTTCGTGCATGTGAAGCCTTAGTTTCATTGGGTTCCTTGTAAATCCACCTGTGCTCAGTGCCTGTGTTCTGGGTGGCATCTGGGTACATCTTGGCCGACTGCTCTGACTCTTAAGGAAAAGGAGGTCAAAGTGAATCATAACTGTCCTGTAAGCCAAGGTGTCTCAGATGTAGTTTTAAGATGTAAGTCTAGGTTACTTCAATTGTTTTGAGACCTATTACCCAAAGGTTTCAAAATAAAATGAAGTTTAATTATCTCCTAAAACATAAATACAGGCCCTGCATCACTTTCACGGTGAGAGGGAAGTGAAGTGGAATCAAACAGACAAAGAAGGATGCAGTAATAACAGTATACAAAAGAGGTTAGAACATTTGCTTGCTCTTGAAGGAAGTGATTGTGTTTGTGACACTCATTTCCAATATTGAAAAATGCTTGGTGAGGTTTAGAGAGGCCTTTTCCCCAGGTCAGGACTCCAATTTAGAGTGACGCTACCAAACACTCCAGAGACTTTTGTGAATTCCCAGAGCCCAGGTTTAGTTTGATAGGATCAGTCACAATGCAGAACATTTCAGTGTGTGTGTTTTGGTCTTTGTCAGACATTTGCAGTCAATCTTCATACCCATGCACCTTTATGTCCTTGCAGGCACAATGTTTAAATATTTATGAGCTGTGAGTAACATACCTTTAAGGTGACCTGATATTCGAACAGTTCTTCTAGTTCCTTCTGCTCCTTTAGTAATTGCTTTTGCTTGGATGTCAAATCTTCCCGTAAATTTTTAATTTCTAATTTCTTCTGCGTTACTTCCTTACGTAATTCTTCAGTGCTTTCTCTCAATATTCTCATCTTCTCCATTTCCTTTAAAAGTCATGAAAATTATCAGATTATACAGAGTCTGAGCAAACATTTGTCTCCATAAAAATCAAATTAAAAATAATTTTACTCACCATTTTGATGATATTTGTTTTGAGATTCATGAATGATTTCTTGCGAAGTTAAATGCAACTTATGATTTCTGACCTCTTCAATAAAGGCATGGCAATTATACTGCGTGTGTTAAACATTTCACATTAGATTTGAACTCATTTTTAAATTAATGCTCTTTTTAATCTTCCCACATTTTAAGTAGGAAGATTTAACTTTTTCTGAGTTCATATTTATTTCATACCAAAAAGCATTAGTAAAAATTTCCAGCCTTTTTTCTAGTAGCTTTGTGATTTGGCAACACCAGATGCAAATAATCTTTGAATATCAGGTTTATGGTTTTCCTGAGTCACACATGAGAATTAAAGATTAGGAAGTTCCTATTTGGAATACCTTATCCTTGGCACTCCGTAATCCCCTGCTCTCTTATTAATACTACTTCTCTAACTCAGGCACATTATCCCCAAATGCCCTCTGCCCCAGACTCCTAACAGGTCTTTGTTTCCCATGACTGATTTTCTGGGGAGTGTTGGACTTGTGAGAGAGAAGCCTTCTTATACTCAGAAGGTCCACACATTACTAATGACTAAGTGGAAGGATCCATTTAGCCTGCTCTGGCCTTTCTGCATATCACCCTCACCCTCCTCCACTGTGGCTTCGAGGGTAAAATTGGTGATCCTATGGTCAGGAATTAAAATCCACAATGCTTTTTCCCACAGAATCTGTGTTGAAAATGATGGTTAGGAATACTTCTGTACTAGTATATAATATATACATAATTAATATATAATATGATGTATCAGTATATTCATACTCATATATATTATAGCATTTTACTCTATGCATATAGAATAAAGGCATTTTACTCTATGCCTTGGAATTAGACCACCAACAACATACTTTTTAAATATAACCATTTAGAAGGTGAAAGCAATGCAAAGTGCGATGATCTCTGTATTTACTTTCTATGATAGATTGCAAAAAAAGGGACATAAATTCCTCCTATTCTTGTTTGCATGCCTCTTTGCAATATGTCTTTGTCCTTATTCCCATTAAGAGGTAGGACCTATTTCTCTCCCCATTGATTCTAGATGTGACCACGCGACTTGCTTGGACCAATGTGATGTTACCAACAGTGATTTAAGCAGAGGCTTGAAAAGTGCGTGTGTTGGGGTTTGCCCTCTCTTGAGACTCTCTGTCTCTTTCCTGAGACTGGAAACCCTTCCACCGTCATGAGAGTAACCAGTGACATGTGACCTTAGACCAACTAGCGGCCCAACTGGCTGACATATGAATGAAGCCATCCTAGGCCTTCCAGCCCCAAATGAGCCAGCTCAGACCAGAAGAACTCAGAACTGAGGAAAATAAGAAACGGCTGTTGTTTTAAACCACTATGTTTTGGGGCGGTTTGTTAGGCAGGAATTAATAAGTGATACACCTTTATAAAAAATTCTTGTAATAAGCTTGAGACAGTCAGGAAGCTATGAGAGTAACAGATATAACAAAAATAATGTTTTTAAGTGCCAACCATTTTTTCTTCTGAAAACAAAGCAGATATTGTCCAACTAAACATAACCTGAATTAGATGCCAAATAGCTAAATCCTATAATAGGCACCACTTATGTTTACTGTAAAAGTTATGCAGATATTCCTTTCAGCACCATCCATTGTTAAGATTTCTGGGTCTTTCAGATGTTTCAGGGTATGGTTGTTGTGATAAACGTTAATATTTATCAAAAGGGATGTTTCAATCCAGCTGTATTTAACAAAGTCTAGATCATCTAAGACTTACTCCTGGCTTAGGTATCTTCTCGATTTCCTTTATTATGAGGCTTTTCTCTTCCATTAAGCTGCAAAACAAAAACAAAAACAACTTTGACAAAGTACAAAAAAGTATACTATTTCCACAGTAATAACTTTCTATTTTCTCTTCTCAGAATGCACTCCCAGGTGTGTTTGCCAGACCTGGTGTCCATCCTTTGTGATGGCTTCACTGAGTCCCACAGGCCCATTTGGGTGCTCCCTCCCCAGTCCTGCCTCAACACTGTACACACACCCGTCAAAGCAGTTCTCTCATCGTATTGTAACTGCTTGGGAGCACGAACTGCCCCCCAGACTCAAGTTCCTTCAGGCGGGCTCTGGACTTTTTCTTTTATTTGCAGTAAACTAGTACCCGCCAGGATTACTGCTACAGCCTCTACTGCTTTCATCAAATTATCAGATCCCACTAGCCAGTAGGTCGAAAGATGCATGCATACCAGGTTTATTTTTATGAAATTGTATTTGCAATAAAGTAAATTAACATTTGTGTAATAAGTATGCACCACGTGGAATTTAATATAGGTTAGTTGTGTGGGCCACAGGCTGAAGTTGAAGTTTTTCAGAGTTTTGGACACTTACACCTTTCCTTTTAGAGCTTGCGTATAAATTGCTATTTTACTTCCAAGCTGTCGATCCTACGCCTCAGCCGTGTTGCCACCAGGGGGTGGTAGTGTGCTGCCATTTCTGGATTGTAAAGACCACCTGAGCGTCCCTGAGTTTCAAAATGGTGATGTGAAACTCTCCCACAAGATAAGGCTTACAGTCTTTTCTTTAAATATAAAATGATATTTTCTTAAACAAACATAAAATGGATAATTCTTTAGGACATTTAAAATTACATTTCTATCATCCGTTTTCTCTCTCTTTCTTTTTTTAAAATCTTTATTGGAGTGTAATTGCTTCACAATACTGTGTTAGTTTCTGTTGTACAACCAAGTGAATCAGCCACATGCATACATATATCCCCATATCCCCTCCCTCTTGAGCCTCCCTATCCCACCTCTCTAGGTCATCGCAAAGCACGGAGCTGATCTCCCTGTGCTATGCAGCTGCTTCCCACTAGCTAACTATTTTACATTCGGTAGTGTATATATGTCAGTGCTACTCTCACTTCGCCCCAGTTTCCCCCTCCCCTGCCCCGGGTCCTCAAGTCCATTCTCTATGTCTACATATTTATTCCGGCCCTGCCAGTAGGTTCATCAGTGCATCAGTGCCATTATTATTTATTTATTTATTTTAGATTCCATATATATGTGCTAGCATATGGTATTTGTTTTTCTCTTTCTGACTTACTTCACTCTGTATGACAGACTCTAGGTCCATCCACCTCACTACAAATAACTCAATTTCGTTTCTTTTTATGGCTGAGTAATATTCCATTGTATATATGTGCCACATCTTCTTTATTGATTCATCTGTCGATGGACATTTAGGTTGGTTTCATGTCCTGGCTATTGTAAATAGTGCTGCAGTGAACATTGTGGTGGTACATGTCTCTCTTTGAATTATAGTTTTCTTAGGGTATATGCCCAGGAGTGGGATTGCGGGGTCATATGGTAGTTCTACTTTTAGTTTTTTAAGGAAGCTCCATACTGTTCTGCATAGTGGCTGTATCAATTTACATTCCCACCAACAGAGCAGGAGGGTTCACTTTTCATCACACCCTTTCCAGCATTTATTGTTTCTAGATTTTTTGATAATGGCCATTGTGACCTGTGTGTGGTGATACCTCATTGTAGTTTTGAGTTGCATTTCTCTAATAATTAGTGATGTTGAGCATCTTTTCATGTGCCTCTTGGCCATCTGTATGTCTTCTTTGGTGAAATGTCTATTTAGGTCTTCTGCCCATTTTTTAATTGAATTGTTTGTTTCGTTGATATTGAGCTCCATGAGCTGTTTGTATATTTTGGAGATTAATCCTTTGTCTGTTGTTTCATTTGCAAATATTTTCTCCCATTCTGAGGGATGTCTTTTCGTCTTGTTTATGGTTTCCTTTGCTGGGCAAACAAAGAGTGTTTTTCCTGTGTTTTCCTCTAAGAGTTTTATAGTGTCTGGTCTTACATTTAGGTCTTAATCCATTTGGAGTTTATTTTTGTGTATGGTGTTAGGTAGTGTTCTAATTTCATTCTTTTACATGTAGCTGTCCAGTTTTCCCAGCACCACTTATTGAAGAGGTTGTCTTTTCTCCATTGTATGTTCTTGCCTCCTTTGTCGTAAATTAGGTGACCATATGTGTGTAGGTTTATCTCTGGGCTTTCTATCCTGTACTATTGATCTATATTTCTGTTTTTGTGTCAGGACCATACTGTCTTGATTACTATAGCTTTGTAGTATAGTTTGAAGTCAGAAAGCCTGATTCCTCCAGCTCCATTTTTCTTTCTCAAGATTGCTTTGGCCATTCAGGGTCTTTTGTGTTTCCATACAAATTGTAAATTTTTTTGTTCTAATTCTGTGAAGAATGCCACTGGTAGTTTGATAGGGATTGCATTGGATCTGTAGATTGCTTTGGGTAGTATAGTCATTTTCACACTATTGATTCTTCCAATCCAAGAACGTAGTATATTTCTCCATCTCTATGTCATCTTTGATTCCGTTCATCAGTGTTTTATAGTTTTCTGAGTACAAGTCTTTCACCTCCTTAGCTAGGTTTATTCCTAGGTATTTTATTCTTTTTGTTGCCATAGTAAATGGGATTGTTTTCTTAATTTCTCTTTCTGATTTTTCATTGGTAGTGTATAGGAATGCCAGAGATTTCTGTGCATTAATTTTGTATCCTGCAACCTTACCAAATTCATTGATTAGTTCTAGTAGTTATCTGGTGGCATCTTTAGGATTTTCTGTGTATAGTATCATGTCATCTGCAAACAGTGACAGTTTTACTTTTTCTTTTCCAATTTGTATTCCTTTTATTTCTTTTTCTTCTCTGATTGCTGTGGCTAGGACTTCCAAAAGTATGTTGAATAAGAGTGACGAGAGTGGACATCCTTGTCTTGTTCCTGATCTTAGTGGAAATGCTTTCAGTTTTTAACCATTGAGTATGATGTTCGCTGTGGGTTCGTCATATATAGCCTTTATTATGTTGAGGTAGGTTCCCTCTATGCCCCTTTTCTGGAGAGTTTTTATCATAAATCAGTGTTGAATTTTGTCAAAAGCTTTGTCTGCATCTATTGAGATGATCATATGGTTTTTATTCTTCAAGTTGTTAATATGGTGTATCACATTGATTGATTTGCGTATATTGAAGAATCCTTGCATCCCTGGGATAAATCCCACTTGATCATGATGTATGATCCTTTTAATGTTTTTGGATTCTGTTTGCTAGTATTTTGTTCAGGATTTTTGCATCTGTGTTCATCAGTGATATTGGTCTATAGTTTTCTTTTTTTGTAATATCTTTTTCTGGTTTTGGTATCAGGGTGATGGTGGCTTCGTAAAATGAATTTGGGAGTGTTCCTCCCTCTGCGGTTTTTTGGAAGAGTTTGAGAAGGATTGGTGTTAGCTCTTCTCTAAATGTTTGATAGAATTTGCCTGTGAAGCCGTCTGATTTTTTCTTTTTTTGTTAAGAAACATTGACCTTTTTCCTTTAAAAGATGTATACCTTTATTTATAGAAATACATCATTCATAATCCCACACCTCTCATACCACAATTGATCATTTTTATTTTCCTTGTATATTTTAATGAAATTATATTACATATGTATATATTATTGAATCCATTTTTACCTAACGTGTAATTAAAATAGTTTCCCAATTTGCAAAACGGACTTCATAATTAATAGTTTAATAGCTAGTTTCAAGGTTTTCTAGTGGGTGGATGTACCATAATAAAATAATCCTTAATATTGATATTATCTAATATATACTGAACCTACTATATGCCACGGTCTTCACAAACATCATTTCTAAACTGCAGATCCTTTCTAAGTGGCTATTGTTACCTTCAATGTACAAATGAAGAAACTGAGGAGTTAGGCACCTCTTCCAAATTCACTGGTCAAGGCTGAAGTGACTATCAAACCTAGCTGTATCTGACTCCAGGGTGCTTTTCAGTATCAAGCTCCCTCTGGAATACATTGCTATTGAAATATTCCACTATGTTTTAGAAGTTAGATTGCTTTAGATTTTTTGCTTTTATAAATAATAATGTAATGAACATCTTTATGCATTGTCTGTTTTCTTGTTTTGGGTTCTCATTTCTGCGTGGCATTACTGGGATGAAAAAACGTTATTGTACGTGTGCCTCTTGATATAGATAAGCCTGTAAACTTTCAAACTGACATTAAAATCTACATCTGACATTTTCAGCTTTTCTGACTCAGGGGTGGCTCAGTGTCAGAGCTCCTCAGGATTCATTACTTTTCTACAGCAAGAGTCCGAACTTAAACCATGTCATCAAAGGGTTTTGGTTTTAAGGACTTGTGGGTGAAGAGGGACTGCTGGAAACCCTCTGTGCTGCCAAGCGCGGAGAGGCGTCATCCACACCAGGAGTGGAACCAGCCTGAATGGGTGGAAGTTCTAAGAAGGGAGATTTCTGAACCAATACAAGCGAAAGCCATCTAAGAGTCAGGCTGCCTGAAGCTGGGCTGGGCTGGGCTTGGCTGGGCTGCTGTGGGAGGCTGTGAGTTCCCATCGCTGGAGGTGCTGGAGCACCGACTGAGTGGCCGCTGAGAGAAGCCTCAGGTGGTTCTTAGAGTAGTCAGTGCTGAGGACCGCTCTGTGGACCCACAGTTCTCAATCTCTGACACGACTCAGAATCACGCAGGAAGTCTGTAAGCAATTCAAACCTTGCCTTGAGTGGGGAGGCCCGGATAGAAAGTGGAATCGTTAGTTGTAGGGTTGGATCTGCCTTGTAAACGTGTATCTTGGGTGTTTCTCTCTCAGTTATGAGGACTATACGCTGCAAAATCTGTTCTAAGCTCGCTCTGTTCTTGATTGGCACAGGGGGAGCAGGAAAGGTTTGGTTTTTTTGTTAATGGTTAGAAGGTAAAATCTGCTCCAGCTGTGAGTTTTTCCTTACTACTAATCCTGATGCACTGTATGGCCCTCTGTCATATTCTAACTTTCTGGAATTCCAGAGACATCACTAAAATAATCCCTCTGTTCCTTTCTTACCAGATCTGTTTGTTTCTTGGTTCCAATTGTGCTGTTACTGTTGGACTAAGAATGGAAAATGACTGCTAAACCCCTGGGTGAGCACCAACAGGGAAGCAGCTATGGCAGAGGAAATAGTTACCAAGGCCACGGTCACACTGATAGTCCTGCACACGTGCAGTACGCGTGTCCCCCCTCCACGTCCACACCCATGACAGACAGCACTGACCGACCACGGCCCTGTTTCCCCAGCTGACGGAGACTTGTCGGAATATATCAGATTTAGCATGAGAGACACAATTGATTTGCCCTCCAAATCTCAGGACTTAACTAGTAAGTAGAGAAGCCCCCCAAAACGTAACAAAGTGAAGGCAAGGAAA
This sequence comes from Neophocaena asiaeorientalis asiaeorientalis, assembly GCF_003031525.2. Lineage (NCBI taxonomy): Eukaryota > Metazoa > Chordata > Mammalia > Artiodactyla > Phocoenidae > Neophocaena > Neophocaena asiaeorientalis. Next base: position 951,431 of record NW_020172463.1, on the reverse strand, counting down.
ACCTTGAAAAGAATACTAAAAAGTCTTTTCAGGGGAAGTTTTTGGAAAGATAATGAATTCTACTTTGTTTCTAAAATAAGTTCTCAACAGTATTTATTTAATCACTTCATTACTTATTTGTAATGTATTTACTTAATTTATTTAAGTAGGTTACATATTCTTTCCTGAACTGCATATTTATCAAGAGATCATCTCTGAATATTAATCCCAAACCAGGAACTGTTGTAACGGATTTAATTATTAACCAGTCGTGTAATTATGCTCACCATTAGCATTTAATAGGAGTTTATATTATGTGAAAACATAAGAAAATCAAATTATAGAGGAATATCTTTTCTCTAGCATATGTGAACAGTATATTGTTCTTAGTAGCTGCCAGTGAGTCAGAAGTTCCTAAAGATGCTGGGGTGGGGGAGTGCTAGTTATTTGGGCTTCTGTTATTCAGGCTCTGAATAAAATGAGATTTTGTTGTGCTGATTTGAAAAATATCATCTGAATATTTGGATGAATAGTGTTTTTCCTTTTTTTTTCCCCCTCCCTGGCTTAGTTTCTTTATTTTTATGTGGGGATGGAAATATCTACTTTTTTCCTGGGGAGGGAGTGTTGAGTGAATTTGTTTCCATACCATGTAATGTTAAGCCAATGAAGTATACAGCCTATAATTCTTTCCTGGTATTTCTTTTGCTATCACCATTATTTTTATGAAAATAAGTTTGTTAATTCTTGAGCTGCTAGTATTTGAGAATGCAAGGGAGTTTGCTTAAGCTACAGTATAACATGTTAACAAATCCAACATGAATACACACTCAACATTTCTGCAAATGTTAATTTTGAATGTCCTTGTTTACTGTAGGTCACTATGTACAGTCCTCCACCTCCAGCCCCATCCCAAGCAACTCAGTGAACAATCTGCCTGTCTATACCTAAAAGGCAAGAGTTCTGGTCTTTTTTTTTTTTTTTTTTCTTCTCCCCTTGGCAGGAATACTTGGAAATTTTAAACAACTTAAATATCAACTGACTTATGGTCCTCTTACCCTTTTGTGGAAATGTCAAGCATTCATAGTTTCAATACTAATGAACAGCCACCAATTGTTTTAATTTCATTATTTTCTCAACTGAAAGAGTGCTTACAGAGCACAGAAATAGTTAGGCTTTCTTTTTACAGATCTCACTGGTGAGCCTGAAACAAGTTTAGACTGAAAGACAAAGAAGAACTCAGATTTCTTTCCCCCGGAATATAATTCTCCTGATTAAGCTAGTCGTCTTCTTCCCCCAGCTGAAATAATAGGCCCCAAAGAGAGGATTCAAAACCAGGATGGGCAAAGTCCTCCAAAGGTCACCGAAGTCATCCGCTTATCTCTTGGCAGGACTGAGTGACATTCACTCTGAGGGAACTCTACTCTTAAAAATAGCCAGAGAAAGTTCTGTCACCTTAAATGGTAACAAATTCTAGGAGAGGTGGTTTGGCTTTCTCTCCGGTACCCAGGCACAGCACAGAGCACAAAACCTGGATTTTGCAGTTGTTTTGAAATTCCATCTAAATAGTGTGATTTGCTGAGCAAACTCTTTCACTGACTTGCTCCTCACAGGAGGAATGTTAGAGGAGATTTTAGAAATAACATTTATCCCTTCTAGCAATACATTTCTGCTGTAGTTCACTGAATGACATCCTCCAGATTTGGATAAGTGAATGTGTCTTCCAAAAGGGTATCACTTTCTTCCTTGATCCTAAGGAATAGTCTGGTAATAGGAGAATAGGGTTGACTATGTGGTCCCCATTCCTATATTAGAAGAATCAAGTGAAACAGATGTGACCCTCCATTCACATACAGCTTGTTTGGCAAGTGCTTGTGGGGTACTGGCCATGCAGACATAGGATCTGATATCGCAAGAGGGTAAGGGGCCCCCACCAGGGCTGGAAAGGCGGAGAGTGTGTGCCAGGTCCTGGTTCTATGGAGTGTGTTCTTTGGTTGCAGCTCCTGATGGGTATGGCTTTCCTGACACACGGAAGCCACTACAGGGATCTCCTCTTCCTGAGAGCGTCTCCCTGTCACCTGAGCTTCTTACTGCAAGTTGTGTAACCTTCTTTTTCAGGGACTGCCTGTTCTAGGGAATCAAGGAAAGAGCTAGGCTTGTCGTCCTCTTAACACTGCTCTCTCATACTCTGCCTAACATTCCTTCTTCAGTTACTCTAATCTTTCTCATTTCGTTTAGGTGGAAACAGCTCTGCTCGTATCTGTCTTCAGCGAGCTTGAGAGAATCATGTACTTACCTATTCAACCTGTACTGATTATGGAACTCTCTTTCCTCCACTGCACTGTATTCAGTTTGATACTTGAGAAGTTGTTCTCTCATTTTGGAGACCTCGGTGGTGAATGCCTGTGGGAAATTATCAGCCTGCTTCAGGTGAAACTCCTGCTGTTGTATTTGCTCAGTGAAATGTTTGGCCTCCTGTAGCAGTTGGACCTCCGACTCTTGCATGCTGGGTCCCATAAAAACAGAGATTTGCATAATGAGAAGTGTACACCTTCAGTAGCTTTAGTAACTCCTGTGGGGAGGACTCTAGCGAGGAGTGGAGGGAGTATGTCCACACTGCTGCCCCGGTTCCTTCCATTCCTACGTTCAATTCAGTTCAGTGGCATTTTTGTAACAAGTCTTGCACTAGGTACTAGAGACCAATGGAGCTCACAGTCTAGCAGAGGGGAGCAGACGTGAATAGGCAGAGGGAATACCAGCTGACAAGCGCTACCTCTAGTGTCTTGATCAAGAAGGTGGGAGATGACAGAGAAAGGCTTAGATGGATGGGAATGTGATGTTTGCACTTGACATTAAAGAATGATCATGACCTTCCAAGGGTGGGAAGAAGAATAATGAAAAGAGCGGGTCCTCCCTCCAGCTGCCCCAGCAACCCTGGCTTTCTCGAATTCTTGGACTCTCATGACCTGATTGAAGGAAAACCTTTTCTTCCTTAGTGATAAGAAAAGACAGTAACTTTTCTAATGACACTTTGCTAGGAAACTAGGAAGAAAAATCCTCCTGTAAAATTATGGACTTCAATTAATTTACAGATTTCTGATCATAACATCGGTGCCTGGCTACAGCTGGACGTGAATGTCACAGCAGAGGGCGATTCCTACAACTCCAGTTATTTTCTATGGCTTTGGCTTTATCTTGGGAAAAGGGTTAAGCATCTGGCTAGAGGCAGAACTGAATGAACATAGAAACTGGACTTAATGGAAGCTCCAGTCACCTTCTAGAAATCATTCACCTATGTTGCATCATACGCTAACATCAGCTCCAACCTTACCAGCAGACTTGATTTATCTTCCTCAGAAACCCAACTTCCTCACATTGGCCATCTCTCCTGTTCGGAAGCAAGACCCTGCCAGTTCCTGTTTTAAAGGCAGCTCTCTCTGTGTGTGTGTGTGTACTCCCCAACAACTTTCCTCACCGGGAGAAATCTTGCGGTTTCTGCTCATTTGCAGAGATGCCCAATAACTTAATCAAGCCTGTCTCAACTGAAGTCACCAGCCCCACCCATTTTCTCAGGCTTCAGTGTGTCATTTGCTCAACAGCAGAACATGTATTGGGACACCCTATGCTCCACCCTATGCGCTATGTTAGGTACCAAATAGCAACAACAGCTCTAAAGATAATAGATGCAATTTCCGTTAATGAAAGCTGGAGTTATTTCTTACAGTTCAGTTTCTTTGTATCTACTTTGTAAATCTGAAGTTACCTGATGTCCTTAACATGAGTCTTCCACTATGGAATTGTAAGGTATTGGCTTGGGCCATAGTGCCTGTTTTCCCTCAGAAAGTGGGTGAACAAGGTAGTTAGGGTTCCAGCCAGAAGGCAAGTGGTAACTTACATACATGGACTTGAAATACAGTGTCAGCAGAAGAGAATTGAACAACTCTTATAATGTGGTTTCTATGGAAGACTCATTCAATTTCAGTCCAGCATTTCTGGCCTATATCTGTCCTGCTACAGCCCCGGCAGCAAGAGTAAAGAGTCTATATCTTCATGCCTCTCCCACCCACCAGGCAGTGGGGTGGGAGAGAGTGGTGGGTGTTGGTTGTAATCACAAAAGAGGGGACTAAGGGGTCAGGAGGGGGTAAAATGTGGTGGCAGAGGGGAAGTAATGGTTTTGCAACACAGCCTGGAAGGAGAAAGAAGTAACGTCATAGCCTTGGTCCTGCATGTCTCTCTGACACTGGAGGTTGGTTAGGAACGGAGATGGAGCTGAGTGCGTATGGGGTGGAGTCAAAGTGAAGGGAACGTAGGGATGCAGTTCTGCTCTTCTCCTTCACTCCTCCCTCAGGCTCCCATCCTCAGAGTAGCCGAATGCATGAGCAAGAAAAGAAGTAGGAGTAATGGTTGGAGATCGGGGGAGAGGATGGCTGGGGAATCCCAGGATGGAGTTTCCATTCACTGTGTCTCTCCTTGGATTTTAATGAAGATGTCACGCAAAGCTATGAGGCAGAAGGCGGGGAAAAGGAAGAAGGAGGCTTGGGAATAGCAGCGGAACAGGATTTCCCCTTCTTTCTCACTCTCCTTCCCCCTTGATTCCCAGTGGCTGATGGCAGATGCTTAGGAAACCTTGTTGAATTATTCTGTTGAAACCTAGTCTTCTGACCTCTGCTAATTAGGACTGGGCTAAGGCGAGTAGCCAGGGATAGGAGGAACAGGTGAGAAGTAAAGACAGGAATCTCAGCAGATGTAGGCTGGGCTTGTCACAGAACCTACACCTCTGAGTGATGAAGAAAGGTGGGGAGGAGAGAAGCTTACAGGAGTGTGCCATAGCAGAGAATGTCAGTGCCTCACCAAAGTCCCCTTGGCACACTCTAGGGGTCACCTGTAGCTTTGATGGACAGTTATCATATATAGCAACAGCATCTGTATGCCTCTGCCTGAGAGCTTTCTCTGGCCAATGGAACTTCTTGACTTCTCACAGGGTAAGCTAGAAGTGCCAGGAGCTCACCTACCTAGAAGCAATCTTTGATCAACGAAGGATGGAAATTAGTGAACAAATATGCCAGCGTCCTCACCCTTCAGTGGGAGAGCTCTGAGGCGTGTTCTACAGTCACTCAGAGAGTCCTCAGTGAGACTGAGCCCCAGTTGCCTGCAATGTTAACTTGAAGATTAACACACCCCCAGCTGGATAACACCCTTCCCCATCTCACTTCCCCACTGTCTCACAATAATTTCTGGTATACTTCTTAAAACGCTTGAACTCAAATCTTTGTCTCAGAGTCTGCTTTTGGGAAAATGAAAAATAAGACAGGTCCCACTACAAGTAAGAAGTAGAGATGTGAGTAAAGGTGTCTTCACGCCAGTAAGTAGCATACCTTATCACGGTATCATGCAGCAAGGTGTACTTGGCTTTTAACTCTGCCATCCTGGTTCCAGGAAGTTTCCCCATAGCATGTAACTAGCAAAGAGAACACAGGAATACAAGACCACTATTAGCCATCACCCCCTTTATGCTTTAAGCAGAGATAAAATGGGTATATGGATGTACCATAAAATCTTTCAGTTAAACATTAGGAAACATATGAGGCAATAAGGCTTATTAGAAAGATGGTAGGTGTTCAGAGAAAATGGTTCTAGTTCTGTTCTGCTCTGAGTTCTTGGGCGAGTTCTTTTACCTCTGAGTTCTTTTACCTCTCTAGATGAAGGCTGTGATTTCTTCATCTGTAAATCGAGGGAAGGAATTAAGTGAAATTCTTTCAATTCTAAAACAACCATATTTCTAGGTTTAGCAAACAACCTACAGAGTATAGATTACTAGGATGGCTATTTGTAAGTTGAGAGAACTAATAATTATTGAGCATCTTTTATGAGCAACTGTTGTACATCAGTTATTTTATTCCTGAAAATGTTTTGTGAACAGGAATTATCTCCATTTCAAACTAAAGTTTAGAAAGGTTAAGTAATTTGTTTAAAGTTATAGAGCTAGTTAAAGGCAGAGTCGGGATTTAAACCCAAGTGGTCCAGCTCCAAAAATCCATGATCATTCCTCTGTACCACGATGCCTCTGCCTCTGCTGTCAAAGAAACATGAAAATTTATCTGGTACACAAAGTGATTGTATTTATTCCTTTTTCATTTCTGGCAAAAGAACTTTTGATTTACTCTCTGAGTTAGGTGATAAGTAGCTAACAAACATCATAACACAACATCAAACACTAGTGTTACCATAATGCAATGAGCATTTGCATTAGGTTGGACTTAACTGGACTGCTGGTGACATGGCAACAAAAAATAGAACTAAAGATAAGATTTGGGTTTCTCAATGCCCTGTTGTTCTTAGCTCAGAATATTTCTTGAGTCCATCCACTTTCCTCTCCCTTCCCTATCCCGCCAGTCTCGGTCACACCATTTCTCAGCCGGACTACAGCGAAACTCCAACCGCCCCCTCCCCATCTGTGTTTCCACTCAGGGCCCCTATCTATCTACTTCCCATAGAGATCATTTTAAAAAATCAAACATGCTCTTGTTATGCTTGGTGCTCAAAACTTTTCAAGTGGAATAGAATTCAAGACCCTTGGTACAACCCCTGAGGTCCTGTCTGACGCTGCTTCCCTCCCATCAGCCCCTTTTCACAGCACCGTCTTCCAGCTCCTACTGCTGCAGCCACACCGGCCGCCTTCTGTTTCCATAAACGCATGAACCCCTTTCCTTCCTCAGGCCTCTGCATTGGCCATTCCTCGTTCCCACCCTCCTTCACTCCAACTCTTTCTTCGTACCTCAGCTTCAATATCCATAAAAAGGCCTTGAAAAGCTTAAAAGTCCATAAAAAGGCCTTCTCTGAAGTCTATATCTAAGATGGATACCCACATACACCGCACCCCCCAGACAACTCTGTACTTCATAACGTAACATATTACCAGCTGTAATAGTACATTTATTTATTATGATCAAAAGAAAGTTATTCTTCAGCTGGTGTAAAGCCCGGTGAGGAAAGGGCCTGGGTTACCCTGTTCTTCACTGTATCCTCAGCCAGGAGAACCCCAGGCGCAGTGTAGGTGTTTGGCATATACGTGCTGAGTGAACGAATGAATGGAACCGAGAACATGCAAGTGCCTGAGTCTACAGAGTGGGGTTTCATGGTTTCTCTACCAGAATCAGGGTAGGAAAACATTGTTAAATGCACTATGCAACCATCTCTTTGTGAAAGTATCTGGGATCTTTCACGAGGGCCCTACAAGCTGGTGCCAGGCCTGGGTTCCAGTCCCCACAACCCTCTTTTTTAGGTATGAGTGAAATATGGGGAACAGGATATTTAAAACCTTTGAGGAGGTTCCACTTCTCACTATATAATTTATGTGTAACTTCTTGTTTTTAATTTAATTTAATTTGTTATTTTTTTTGGCTGTGTTGGGTCTCTTCGTTGCTGCGCGTGGGCTTTCTCTAGTTGTGGCAAGCGGGGGCTACTCTTTGTTGTGGTGCATGGGCTTCTCATTGAGGTGGCTTCTCTTGTTGCGGAGCACGGGCTCTAGGTGCGTGGGCTTCAGTAGTTGTGGCTCACGGGCTCTAGAGCGCAGGCTCAGTAGTTGTGGCGCACACGCTTAGTTGCTCCGCAGCATGTGGGATCTTCCCACGCCAGGGCTCGAACCTGTGTCCCCTGCATTGGCAGGCAGATTCTTAATCACTGCGCCACCAGGGAACCCCCCATGTGTAACTTCTTAAGTGTTAAGTTGCTGTTGGTGGGTTGACCTAATGTTAGATTTTATAGATATTTAATTAAACACATTTATTTTGGTTCTGCGGTTTTCTTTCTGGATTTTTGAGCCAATACATAATTTATTTTGTATCACAAACATTGTCATTGGCTCCTAAAAAGGGTATAGGACATAGGCACTGTACCTTTAAAGTCTAACTGGTTAAAAAAAAAAATCTTTGCATATGGACACTCTTAAAGGAGAAAAGTAACTGGGAAAAGGTTGTGTGTGTGAGTGTGGGCTTATATGAGTATGTGTGTACTACGAAGGCCACATGGGAGCCAGCCTTGTAACTAGCCAACAAACTAGCCTAGTAAGATAGCCACTGGAGGTAAGCCATTGGGTAAGGTAATTATGGAATCACATGTTTAGAAACACATATAGTATTTTGTTTTAAGGCTGAAGAGACCATTACCTTCCACCAACTGCCCTGCACAATGGAAACAAGTGAATTGACATAGGGCCTCCCTACAGTAGCCCACAGTTCAAGGAGAGAGACACAAAAGAAATCACGGAATGCTTAAAACTACTCTCAGTAGTTTTATTATTCATTAAAAAAAGTATATTTGGTATTTTGCAATTATTTTCTTTATATTGTAAGTTAAAGCAAATAAGTACAATTATAAATTATAGACCCTTTCCAGGGGGTGGAACTTGCAGAATGGTAGTGTGAAGAGCTCGATGAATCCTCTCTCTCAAAGAAACATTGATTAAACTGGTCAAAGTTATCTAAGACAATCATTTACCGTGTCTGGAAATTGACCTAAGGGTGTGCAAGAAATTGAGAGGCATTTATTTAACAAAATCTACTGAAACTCACTAAGAAGCGTGGGAGACTGTGGCATTTGCACCATGAGCTGCATCCATCACCCTTAGCTCCCAGTTGTGTAAGAACTATTCCGGGCAGGGTTGGCGGCCAATGAAGAGCCCACTGCCCCCAACTTCCTATTCCTGAAGATGCATTCAGGGGGGTGGGGCAGCCCCAGAAAACTGCTGCACTCCACCTCCCCTCCTGCCCAGCTCCGTTTGTGAAAGAACTTCACCGGGGGGGCGGCTGCAGCCGTCCAGTAGTGCCCACTCCCCACTCCCCAAGCTCCTGCTTTCCAAGGAGTCTCTGGGCAGGCGTGGCAACCTAGGAAGATCAGAGTCCCCTAGCACCCCAGCTTCTGCTGATCAAGTCCTGCCTGAGAATGCTCACTTTACTTGGAACAGTGTAGACTATTCATGCCCCAGAGCATTGTCAAAAACAATAGCTATCACAGGAATGAACAGTAAGAGGAGGCTCATAGCTTGGTGATACCGGTGGAGGCAGATCAGCAGAAGTTTAACAGAGAAATCGTGGCCAGAGACAGTCAAAGAGGACCCTGCTAATATCACAATCAGTACTGGTGGTCGAGAAGGCTGTGGAAAAGCTCAAGGCTGTGACCTCTCGGGCATGACCAGAGAGGGTACTTCCAAGCTATCAGTTGCTGAGCTAAAGGTGGGGCAGATGTGTAAACGCCCTGAACCTTGAAAGTGGTCCCCAAGCCACATACAGACTCAGTGGAAAAGGATGAAACCTTTACTGGCTCGGGAGGCTTAAATACAATCTCTGACTAATCAATGACTGACCAAGCTATGGAGCACGGCACCCAAGAAGCCAAACTTAATAAAAACAAGGAAAGATTACACAGAGACAACAGAGGCTGCACACTACGGAGGATACACTTCAGAATTAGTTCAGCCAAGTCACTGAACAAATAAACGTTTGAACAACAATAACAAAGACAAAACAGCAACAGGAAGAAGCCTGGGGAGGATCAGAATCCGAAGTTGCTCCAGCGTTATCCAAAATGTCCAATTTTCAACAAAAAGTCATGGGACGTGCAAGGAAAAAAGGTTGGAAACTGCTTTGGGTGTGTAGACGTTGGACTTAACAAAAACTCCAAAGCAGCTATTATAAATATGTTGAAAGAATGAAAGGAAACCACATTTAAAGAATTAGAAGTGATTGTGATGACAATTCATCAAATAGAGACTATCAATAAAGTACTGATCTCAGATAAGAACTAAGATTTTTAAAATGATGTCCTTTGGGTAGTAAGAATGTATGGTTTTTATTTTTTTATTTTTGCTTATCTGTATTTCCTAATTTTCTCCAATGTATACATAGTACTTTTAATAATACAAGGCTGTTAAAATATGCTTGAAAACTCTTGCTGTAAGCAATAGGAATTCAGAGCAGAATTTCAAACTGCAGAGTACTGCGATCAGATCCTAGTGACAGATACAGCCAAATTCTAGCTCAGACTTTTTGAAAACTCAGCTGTATTTTCCCTAACTTGAATCTCATCTGAAACAGCAGTAGTTCCAAGCTTGATGGCAGGTGGGCCAAGGATGCCTGTTGGCAGGTTTTATGACCACAGAAAAAGCAGGAAGGTGGAGAGATTTCCTTTCCTATTTGCTATTTCCATCACTCCACCAGCCAGATTGCCTTTGGTACCCCAGAATCTGGAAGAAAGCTGACAGGGCAAAACATCTGATATGGCTTTGTAGTTTTTACATAACTTGGAAAAGGTGAAGTCATAGATGTTCGGAAAGAGGACTGATAACCTATCTTTATTTGGTCTACTCTACTAAAAACAAATCTCTTAAAAAGAAAAAGATTCAATTCTAGTAGATGAAATGCTTTGCTCATAAACATAAACGTGGAAAAGATAGTTGCATTTTCACACTGCATGATACAACCGGGTACAGAAACCAAGTTTGTCACGTTTTAAAAATGCAGAATCTAAGAAATAGAGCATAAAGCTCGAGCTTAAGTTGTCAAAGAGTATACACAACAAAAGGTTAGATATAATGTCGTAAGTTCATAAATATGATTTCACAATAGATACTTGTATTACTGAATTGCCTTGTTCGTAATTGAGAATGGAAGGAAACATTTACTCTAGAGCTCAAAGTTTAACAAGAGTTCATGATTCATAGATGACATGTAATAATATGGAAAAAATTTTGAAAATTGAAATTTTAGGGCATTCCAAGGAAAGTAATAGCTCAGTAAGAGCTTTTACCAAGTGAACTTATCTGGAAGGGGGTCAGCATGAGGAAACAATTAGGTGTTTGTGTGGGTGTTTGCAGGGCAACCAAGGTGACCATCGTTATTAACCTACTCTATTCCTGTTGCCTCTTTGACATTACCTACTGGTGGTCTCATCCTGAGAAACAGCTGCCATGCTGTGGGAGGTGGACAAATCCTTACCATCCTTATCTCCCTCTCCCCCTCTCCCTTTCACTGCTAGAAATAAACAACATAGCCATTTGACACTCAAACGCAATTGAACTCTCAACAATGATTCGTCACTCTTTTTGTTTGACTTTTCCCCTTAGTTGTTACATCGTTTCAGCTTTTCTGTACACCTGACTCATTTACCAAACAAAATTAGGCCACCTAAACTCATCAACGAATCCATTTATCTTACACCTACACCCACTCTTAACTTCTTTCTCCAAATCTCAAAAATGAAATCTTCCTTTTCCTCCTGTCAAGTCCAACCCATCCACCTGGGCTCTCAAATATATACTCTCCTACTTCTTCCCAGGCATCGGTTATACCTTCTCTCCTTTATAACCTCTACTTGTCCTACTTTGCTGGCTCAACACATAGAAGTCAAGTACATTACAAGTGGACTTTGGTTTGAATTCCAGCTCTGCTACTTTTTAACTCTGTAACTAGGAGTAATATTTAATCAATCTGTACCTCAGGTTTCTTCAGTTATAAAAGAGACAAAAATAGCCCCCATTACATAAGACTCTAGTGAAGACCAAACGAATCAATATATGTAAGGTATTGAGTATAGTCTCTAGGACACAAATAAGGGCTTAATCAATGTTAGTTATTATTCTTATCATTATCCTCAACCTGTAAATTTGCTCAAGTCTATCTCATTAAAAACAAACAAACAAAACCAAACACCCCTCGGATGCTATGCTCCCATGTAATTACCCCTTTCTTTCTCTCCTTCTCTTTCGTTTCAGTTTTTCTCAAAAGAGTTGTCTCTGCCCTTTATCTCCACTCCCTTACCTTCCAGTCACTCACCAATCCATAGTGACCAGGCTCCCGCTCCATCACCAGACTGGTAAACGGACAAATGACATCCTCGTTTCTCTGGCTGATTTTGATATTTTTCTCATGATCACCGTTTTTCAATAATTTGTTTAGGATATGTCCTGGTGTGGTTTTCTTTGGCTTGAGATTTGTTCAAAGTTTTCAATCTGTGGGTTTATAGTTTTCCTCAAATTTGGAAAAATTTCAAGTGTTATTTCTTCAAACATTTTTTTCCGTCCCCTTGTCTACTTCTTCTGTGACTCTAATTAATCATTTGTCTGGCCGCTTGATGTCCACAGATCACTGATGTTCTGTTCATTTTTATCTTCCAGTCTTTTTTCTTTGTTTCATTTTGGATAGTTTCTCTTGCTATATCTTAAAGCTCACTAATCTCTTTATCTTTAGTGTCTAATCTGCTCTTAATCTCATGTGGTGAACTTTTCATCTCAAATGCTGTATTATTCATCTTTAGAAGTTTGATTTGGGTCTTTTTATAGCTTCCACTTCTCTCATTATGCGCATGTTTTCCTCTACCTTTCCCCCTACATTCAAAATATATATAATAGCTGTTTTAATGTCCTTGTCTACTAGTTCTATTTTTGTGTCTACTCCATTGATTGATTCTTCTCATTATAGGTCAGATTTTCCTGCTTCTTTGCAGGCCTACTAATTTTTTTTTTTTTTTGGCAGTACGTGGGCCTCTCACTGTTGTGGCCTCTCCCGTTGCGGAGCACAGGCTCCGGACGCGCAGGCTCAGCGGCCATGGCTCACGGGCCCAGCCGCTCTGCGGCATGTGGGATCTTCCCGGACCGGGGCACGAACCCGTGTCCCCTGCATTGGCAGGCGGACTCTCAACCACTGCACCACCAGGGAAGCCCGCCTACTAAGTTTTGATTGGATGCCAGACACTGTGAGTTTTACACTATTGTGAAATGGATTTTTCTTTCTTTTTGGGGGAGGAGTATTCCTTTAAATACTTGGGGGCTTTGTGAGTCACAGTTAAGTTTCTTGGAAACGGTTTGATCCTTTCAAGCCTTGCTTTTAAACTTTGTTAAGGAAGTCCAGAATAATCCTTTTTCTGGGCTAATTTGGTCCCACTACTGAGTCAGTACCCTTCTGTGTCAACAGGTCTTTTTAACCTCCTAACATGAACTCTTCTTGGCTCTGCATGACCTCCAAGTATTGTTCCATTCCCTCCTCTCTGGGAGTTCTTTCCCAGCCTCAATGGTGTCCTCACACGCATGCCCTGATCAGTTTCCCTCGGCAGATTTTTGGAGCTCTCTCTCTTTCTCTCTTTGAAACTCTTCCATTGCCTCACCTGTATATTTTAGTCAACTTGGCCTCCCTGAACCCTAAACTCTGTCTCCTCAAATCAGCAAGACCACCTGGCTCTGTTTGGAATCCCCTCTCTATGCTATCATTTGGAAACACTCTCTAAGGAGTAAAACGGGGCAGTTGTAGTTCTCAACTCTTTTATTTGCCTATTCCTAGGGATCACTGTCCTGTGCTGTTGTCCAAAGCCTGAAAACCATTGTTTCACCTGATTTGGTCCATTTTTCAGTTGTTTCAGGTAGGAGAGTAAATCTAGTTTATGTTATTCCATCTTGATTAGAAGTGGAGCCCCAGTGACCTCTTAATTATTAAATTCAAACATTTCTCTGTCCTTATCATACTTGATAATTTTATGACATTTATTACTATTGACTTATTACAGTTCATTGTTCCTTGAACTCTCTCCTCCTCTGGTTCCTGTGACATAGGGTCTCAGGGTTCTCTCCTTACTCTTCTGTTTTCTTCTCTGGTCCTCCTTTAAAAGTTGGTGTTGCCCATGATTTTGTCATTACCTTTTTTCTTTTTTAAAATTATTCGCTGTCCCTCATCTGAACTACCTCCTACTCACCGTTTGAACCTACCTACATGCTGATGACTCCTGAACAGAGGGGCCTGCAGGCTACTGTTATTGGACAAGCTAGGACTTTATTTGGGCAAGGGCCATTCAAGACTATGAGAATTAGGGTTAGAGAACAATAAACATCTTCATCTAACACCTGGAACACATGAAATGGTTTACATAAGTGATACAATATCAATGTTCATGTATTGTGACCATTTTTTTGGAGAGAACTTTGATATTATGGGGCATTTCATCCATAGATTCTGTTGAACTAGATAGTATCAGAGAGTTTCTTAGAATAAACAGAATCTATATAGTGCTATACACAAGTCTTCATCACTTCTTATTGAGAAGGTGGCAGTAGATAACAAAGCACTTTCCTTACTTCAAGTTGTGTCCCCTTGAATCTGTCCTTCACGCTGCCAGCAGAGTGCTTTATCTAAAACACAATTTTCGCCTTGCTTAAAACCCTTCAGAGGATCCTGTCACCTTCAGGATTAAGTCTTGGTCCCTCTACATGGTTTACCAGGGCCTTCAAGATCCGGCAGCTGCCACCCTCTCCAAACCTGTCTCCTCTCTTTCTAAACCTATTGTGACCATTTCAGTTCTAGGCCACGTGCTGTGGTAGGAAGAATGATTCCCCCATCCCTAGATGTCCACATTCTAATCCTTATTGTGTGTAGACTTGTTACTTTATATGGCAAAAGGGACTTTGCAGATATGGACTTTAAGATGAGATTATGGTGGATTATCTGGCTGGGTGCAGCCTAATCACGTGAGTCCTTTAAAGCAGAGAATCTTTCTTAGCTGAGTCAGAGGCATGAAATGGAAGAAGAAGGAAAGATTGGAAGTGTGAGAAGGACTTGACCTGCCAGAGGAAGGGGATCTCAAGACAAGAAATAAGGGCAGCCTCTAGAAGCTGGAACAGGAAAAGAACCAGATACTCCTCTAAAGCCCCCAGAAAAGAATGCAGTCCTGTCAACACCTTGATTTTAGCCCACTGAGACTCATATTGGACGTCTCACCTACAGAATTATAATAAATTTGTGTTTAAGCCACCAAGTTTGCGGTAATTTGCTATGAGAGCAATAGAAAACGAACACAGTTCCATACCATGTCTTTGCACATTATATTGCCCTAGCTTCAATTTTTCTCTCCTGTCCACTTGGAGAATTCTTATTCTTCCTTAAAACATCTCAGTGGTCAGCATCTGTGGCTGCCTGACATCTCCAGGCAGAATTAATTCTTTCCCTCTCTTGCTTCTGTATTTTTAGATGCACCTGTTACTGTACACATTGTACACTATTACCTCTATTATTATATACTACACTAATACGTCTCCTCCATTGGGCTGTGTAGTCCTTGGTGATAGGAATCCTACTGTATTCATCTCTGAGTCCCAGCCCATAGCTTGGCATCTTATAAGTACTCAGCAATGTTCCTTAAACTGTGTTGACTTAAGCTTATCTTAAAACCAGTAATGTAGCTGGAAGAACTCTTGTTCATTCACTCACCTTCATTCCAACTGACCCGTCAGAGAAGGCAGGTGTAAAAGGAGGAGAAGAGCAAGGTCACCTGGCCTGAACACAAGACTTGAAAGAGCAGGGAATGTGCCGATCAAAACTGACTGCCTCACCCCACAGCTCCCCTTCTCTCTTCTTTGTGGCTGGCAAGGCTCACAGGATAGGCAGGGAGATCTGGGACGGTTTCCCACAGCTGTCTCGTTCCTCCTTTGGTGGCCGACCACAGGAATGCGAGGGGCAAACAGGACCTCCCAGAGTTAAGGTCGCAAATGCAGTGGACATGGTGGGTGAGTAATGCAGGTGGCTTAACTCTATGTAGGACTTCAAAATTAAGTGACAATAATTTTAAGATAACATGTGCAGCCAAATAAATAAAAAGCATGCCTGAGCACATACATGCTAATGAGTGGCATTCCTTTAAAACACTCACATTTGTCCCAGTGAAACGACGATTGCTTGGAATTTCAACGATCATTTATCCTTTGTTTAAATGATTTCCCCCTACTTCCAAAGATCTGGGAAAAGATGATGGCAGGTTGGAGTGGCTGTGAGCCCAGGAGGCGGGAGACGAGCCAGATTAAAACCCAGGGGCCTCTTTCTGAACTTCAAAGGGTGAGCTGATAGGTAAGAGTACAGAAGCTAACGGGGCCAGAGTCCTGAGGGGCATTTACACAAGGGCCAGAACATAGTGGGGGCAGGAAACAGAGCCAGGCTAAAACCACGAACGACTGAAGTCACAAAAACAGGAACCAGGAGAGTAGGGGTGCGGACAGGAGGGGCGTGGGCCCCAGAAGGAACTGTGTTGCCTGCTGACTCTGACCAGTCAGCTTTCAGTCCTTCACATGTAGCGTTCCCACCTCTAGGGCACCTCTACAGACCTTGAGTGGGTTTAGCCAGGGAGAGATCCAAAAGGGAGCCGGGACATTGGAGAACAGAGCATCTCTCACACAAGGGTCACAAATGTATAAAGATGGTCAACTGTTCATCTCACTATGCAGATCACAGACCACAGCCCCTGCCCTGCCCCTGTCTTAAGAAGCTGTCACTGTAAACGTGGGTGAGCCCAGAGCGCAGCGGGCAGGGTCCGTGGGCCAGGGTGCTCTCTCTGCTGCTGCGCCCACCTTTCAGGCTCCTCTCTGTGCTGAGAGCACCGCCCCTCTCAGCTGGCTGTCAGCTGTCAGCCCCCAGCTCTGGGCTATGGGGTTACAGATAAAGGATATCGCCACTTCCCGCAACAAAGAAACTTGGGACCTCTGGTGCCCACATTCCTGTTTTGAAGATGCTTTTGCCCGCAGTGCTCTTCCCAGTGTCCATAAATAACAGATCATTTACTGTAGAGGCATCTGGGAAGCCCGGGTGCCAGCAGTGTGTGTGCCACGGCAGTGCCACCCTCCCCTCCCCCTTCTAGCAGGCGGCATGTGATGCACAGTGAAGCTTTTCACTGCTAATCGAAGAACTGTTCTTTGAAAAGGAACAAAAACCCAAAGCTGCAGCTTGCACTTCCGCATTGATACCATAAAATGGAAACTTGGGAGCAGAATATGAGGATGTTTGAGTTCCACTCTTGCTAATCCCCCGGTACGGGGGCTTTTCATCCTGGCAGCATATTTGGACAAGTCGTTTAATTTTTGTTCAATTTATTCTGAAGTATTTTATTCTTTTTGATTCTATTGTAAGTGGAATTGTTTTTGCGATTTCTTTTTTGGATTGTTTATTTCTAGTGTGCAGAAGCCATTCAGTTTTGTTCAGTAAAATTATTAACCATGAAAACAGAGGTCAATCCTTAAAACCTGGTATAAGCTTTCCTATGTGTTCTACAAATGTTTCAGATAAGGCAGAGTATCTTTGACTCTTTTATTTACTTGAAATAGCCTGAGTACCTAGAAAACTGCTTGACACTAAGATGCTCAGAAATATTTAATGCATGAGGTCACTGTATGGCACACATTCCTCAATTAGAGTGCTTATCTCGTTAAGCTGAAATCAGGCTCACATATCTGTTCACCAGATGGGAAGCTCTCTGAAGACAATCATTCTGGTGTCTCAAGAACCTAGCATAGTACATGGCAAACAGCAGGTGCTCACACATGTCTCAAGAATCCATCAGTATCTAGCAGACTGGGGGTGTGTCATGAAAGGTTGGGCATATCACAGAAGGATATCTCAATGTATGGTTTTCTCTCCACGTACACATGTGAATTGGGCCAAAAGGATCAAGGATGTCCCTGAAAGACTCTAAAAAAGTCAGTCTAGAAGGAACACCAACAGGTTGAAGGGTGTGTGTGTGTGTGTGTGCGTGTGTGCACGCGTGTGCATGTGGGCGTGTGTGTATAAAGATAACAGGATATAAACTTGGTATTGATTGTGGAAGATTTATGGATTGGTTGATTTTATGTGGAATACACACTCCCCATACAGGTTGGAATGGAATATTAAGAGCCTTTGAATAGATAAACTGTCAAACATTTTCTCCTGACAGCTTGTCACCCAGGGAAAGTCCTCAACTCAATGTGCTCTACCTCCAAGGATGCATAGCTCAGCCCATAGTTACTCCGTATTAATGACTTCAGTATATTGGTAGGTCAAATTTAGGTATCAGAGATGTTCAAATCCGTCAATAAAGCATAAATTCCAACACCTGAATATTTGAATCCTAAAAAAAACTCTTTAAAGGGCAAGATAATAGAGTTTTTATAACTAAATGGGTCTTATGATATGTTACACTTAAACCCAAAGTTAGATCCTCAGAATCTTTTGGTTTATGTTCTAATAGAAACCAATTAGTCACCTTATAAGTTTCTTAAAAAACTCTAATTGAATGGTAACAGATGGATAGCAACTACCCAAGGCAATTAATTATATAACAAATTATCTTGGAATTTCCTCAGAATAGGGTGGAATATTCAGAAACTAACACAGTTTTCCAAGTAATCTGGTTTTTATGATGTTTGGAGAGTTTTTTAGCTTGTTTTAGTTTTGGAAAAAGGAGAGCAAAACCATATAATACAACCAAGTATAATTTTAACTTCTTTCAGTTGATAGCAACTTTGATACCTAAGCAAAGTAAAACAAAAAGAAATGAAAAAAAATTTAAAAAATAGATTCTAACAAACATTTCACCAAACACAGCTGTTTCTAGTTCACTAAGTCAAGGATTATAAAATATTTTAATGTGCTTTCTGGCAAACAGGAATAGCCTCATTTCATGGAAGTGCCACCGTTCCAGTTATTCTTGATAGGTTGTAACAATATAAGGGTCAGTAATTATTTCTACATATTTCTTTATCAGGAAAAGAAGGTAAGATACTACCTGTGTCTCTTAAAATATGTAAGATAGCCCTTAATCCATGTCACAGCAGTGTATTTCACTCCAAATTTTGCCAACTAGCAGTCAAAAGTATAAATCTGCAGATGTTTTTAATATGCACAATTTTTAAAGTTAGAAAAATTAGCTGGTAATGTTTAAAAATTTGTAGATTTTGCCATAAAAAACGGAATTTTCAGCTTTTCTTGAAGAATTATTAGATTTGATGACACCGGATTCATATTCTAACATTGTAATAATCAGCTGGCATTGAGCAGAGACTGGCTTTCAGAAGTGATAGAACAGGCTCCCCCTTTCACAAGAAGCGCAGTCGGCCCCCTGCCCATTCACAGTGTGTGCAGTGTCCTGACACCTAGGCTGTTCCACTCATTCACGTGCCCTTTACGGGCCTTGTAGGCATTTAACATTGGGGTCCTGCTTTGTGGCATGTTTTATAAACATATATATACGTGTGTGTGTGTGTGTGTGTGTGTGTGTGTATATATATATATATATGGACCTAAGGGTGTGTGACTGCATCGTGTGAGGTTTAGAACTTAATGCTTTAAAATTCCTGAGATTTTCCTGCTATTTTTCCATTTTAGCTTCTGATACTTTTATGAAAAGATGAAATAAACATGTCTGATACGTTTTGACTAATCGACATACTCTAAAAATATTTAAATTGAAATATTTTATTATTTGGATATTGAAATATATTTTATTCACTTTAGTAAAACTTTATGCACCATGGAACAAAAAATAAGCTAAAACGGTTGTGAAAAAATGTCAGTCGGCTAAATTTGGCAGGCAGAGGGGGATGCTGAAAAACAAGAAACATTCAGTTAACATAAAGAGCTTTTCCTTATCTACAAACTTCATCCTTGCAGCTAATGACCCTTTGGCTCTGTATTTTATGAGCTTTGATGAAAAAGCAAATTATAATTTGTAAGGAAGTTGCAGATAAAATTCTGAACAAATTACCCTAGCAGTTATCATTTTAGTAGAGGTTTGAGCCAAATAAGAAGTGAACATTCAGTAATCAAAAAGATTACTGAGTAGTCAAATGAGAAAATTATTTCCAGGCAAGTAAAGCACCAGAACACAAGGGATTCTAAGAGGGGAGTTATTGGGACAAAAATAATATATTCAAAAAGAGTGTAATTTATGACTTATGGTAAGAAGAAAGACTGGAAACTCCATAAAGGTAGGGACCATGTCCACCTTTCCCATCACTCTGTGTCCAAGGGCTAGCCCATGTGGAACTCACAAATACTTGTTGAGTAAGTGAAAGAAAACACACATGCAAGTGCTTAGCAAATAGCAGTCATTCAATAAATATTTACTAAATAAATAATTCATCAAATGAATTTATTCAATAAATATTTACCAAATGAAAATACACAAAAAGTACAAATTAATAATTCTTCTTTTATATCTTATTGAAAGTAATGCTTAATATTTATTTATTTATGAGAGATTGCTATGTACTATGTTAGGTGCTTTATGTATGTTATTTAGTCCTCACAATAACCCTGTGAAATAAATATTACAATCCAAAATCTAAAAAGTAAAAGAAAACTGAAGATACTTGAGAAACTTGAACAAGGTCACAAAGCTTCTGAGAGGCTTTGTAGGAATTTGATCACAATTCTATTCTGTCACTCATTTTTAAGTGAATTAGAGAAACTCACAAAGGAGTAGCATTGTCTCTTGCTGATGGCATGGAGACAGTGTGAAACACATCTAGAGAACTTAAGGTAGTACAGGTGGGCAGACATAAAAGACCATAGGAGTGGGTAATATTTGTAGAAGGACAGACACTGTGTCAAACTGATGTTGTGAGGAAGGGTAGGGGGAAGAAATAATATTAGCTAACTTGTAGTGTGAAACCAAAAGACAGTAGTCAAAAATAATTATAAAAAATGAGAAATGATATTATATAAAGATAACCATTATAACAAAAGCACAAACCTTCCTAAATTCAACAAGCTATACTATATATACCTTATATAAATATAAAGGAAGGATAAACTTTAAAATAGAATTATACTATAAGAAGGAGGAGGAAATGGGGGAGGGGCTAGGGATAGAAGTAATAATTCTTTGAATATACTTCATTTTGTAGATATGACTTAGAACAGTATAGTACCTTAATTAGAAAATTAAATTTAAAATCAGTTGCTGAAAACTGAAAACAAAATAAATCAATTGAACATAGCTATGTATCAAGTTGTTTCATAACTGCACAGTAATTTAAACAGTTATATAGGACAATTAGGGAAGTATGAACTGACTGGATAGCTAATGACATTAAGGAATTTTTGTTAGCTGAGGGAATGTGATAATGGCATCATGGTTACATTTTAAGGGAGTTTTTGTCTTTTAGAGATACATACTGAAATATTTATGAACAAAAATACTTTGATATTAGGGATTTGCTTCACAATAATCAGGAGTTTGGTGGTGTGGGAAATGAGTGGGGGATGAATCTAGATTGACCATAAATTGATGATTGCTGAAGCTAGGTTATGGGTACTTGGGGGTTCATTATATGATTTCCTTTACTTTTGTATAGGTTTGAAAATTTTTATTAAAAGGTTATACATATTTCTTGATAACCAAAAGTATCAGAATTTAGATATCCAAGAGAGTGTTGACCTAAAATACTTTAAAGGTTATTAATTTATTCCAATAATATTACATTGTTTCTATAAATATTATAATTGTATATTATAATAATAAATATTATAATATACTTAATCATCCATATAGTCAATGTTAGTTTTTTAAAAAATCACTCTCAGTTGGCTTGTTTTCCTACCTTACTCATCAAACTTAGGTCTACAGAGAGCTAAAATGAATCTTTGACTTTCCTCAAAACCCATTCCATCCTCAGGGAATGAATATTTGCCAGCCATAGAGATGATGAAAAGAATATACCACAGAATTAGAATAGACTGTATTGACTAGTTTAAAAAGAAAGCACAAAGGAACAAAATTTCCTGGAACGTCTTACAAAGGCACTTTGAATATGTTCTGATATTCTTATCAAACTTAGAGACTACACACTCTATTCCACAGAAGAAAACAGATGCTTAGCATTGACTGGTATCCTATCAAAGTGGTTTCTCACTTCTATTTTTTTGTTTTTTACAGAGATGCTCCTTATTTTGAGCATTTTGAGAAAAATAGATGAATGTGATTAATAGAGACAAATAGAATGTTAGTTATACTTACAAAGAAATTTTTGGAAAAATCTGAACAATCTAAACTAGTGTTTAGATTGTGCATAAAAACAGTATATGTCAGAAAAATATACTAGGGGCCTGGAATATGTTATCTCATTTAATTCTTGTAATAATCCTATGAAATAGGTATGTGCCAGAGAGGCTGTGCTCTAAGGAGAGAAGCAAGGGTTCAAATTCATGGTGACTTCAGGGTCCATCCTCTTTTCACTATTCCACTCTGCCTCCTGCCATTTTGGCTAGAATCGGACAACAGCAGTTACAGGCTTAGTACTAATTATTGAGAATTTATTATCCTTTAAACACCAATTTCAAACAAATAGCTAGCGTCACATTTTAATTATGGAACTCTAGAGGAATTCCCACTAAAATCAGAAATAAGGGGGCTTCCCTGGTGGCGCAGTGGTTGAGAGTCCGCCTGCCGATGCAGGGGACACGGGTTCGTGCCCCAGTCCGGGAAGATCCCACATGCCGCGGAGCGGCTGGGCCTGTGAGCCATGGCCACTGAGCCTGCGCGTCCGGAGCCTGTGCTCCACAACGGGAGAGGCCACAACAGTGAGAGGCCCGCGTACCACACACACACACAAAAAGAAATAAGGTAGGGAAGAGTGACTGGTATGAGCATGATCACTGAATATAATTCAGAAAATAAATACCAAGGGATTTAGACAGGAAAATGTGTATATATGAGAAAGAGGGACAAATGGTCATTATTTGCAGCTGATATAAATGCCTACACGAAAAATACAAAATAATTTTATAATGCAGTAAGGTGTCCATCTATAAAATAAATTTATAAAAATATAGCTTTCCAAATTAATAATAAGAAGTTTGAAAACATATTGAAGAAAAGATCTGATTCATAATACCAATGGGAAAGATGAAAAATCTGGAAATAAACTTAACAAGATATGTGAAAGATCCATATATAGAAAACTACAAAAGTGTATAGGGAAATGTAAAAGAAATTGTGAACAAATGTCCCAGGCTGATAAAAATATTTTAAAATAGGTCAATTATTCCCAAATTAATCACTAGAATTTTTGGAAATTATTGTAAAGTACAGTTGGAATAATAAGTTATTTAAATTTATAAAAGGAAGACTTCTAAGTGTGCATTTTCCCTTTCAGATTTAAGTTGCATTCTAGATCTATCATATTTAAGCAGTAGGACAGTAGCACCAGGATAGAGAGCCATATCAATGTAACCAGAAAACGTTTTGCTTATGGATAAGTTCATGTCAGTGCAGGGAAAAGGTGGAATTCATTAAAACTTTGTATTGTAAGAACTTTTTAAACATTTGGGGGAAAAATATAGTTAGGCTCCTATGTCACACTTTAAAATAAATTCTAGAGTATTAAAATTCAAACATAAAAAATAAAACCATAAAAATAATAGAAAATGCACACGGCATTTATATGATTGTAGTATTGTAAAGGAATCATAAGGAAAAGATTAATATAAAAATGAAACATCTAAAGACTTCCATATATGTAAATACCACAATTGAAATTCAAATGCCAAAGTTGAAAAAAGTATGCAAATACTTGATATACAAAGAGCTAATAATACAAATGTATTAAAAAAGAACAAATAAGGTTTTAGAAATTAAAAGAAAAACATTATATTGGAAGATTGGAGATCATGAAAATAAAGTCACTTAAACCCAAATGAGTATTAATTATATGAAAAATTACCTAATCTCACAAACCCCATGGCAAAACAGTTCTATTCCTTGATAAGTGCCCACAGAGGTGCATGCACAAGTACACCAAGAGACACGCACAAGAACGTTCAAGTTGCATTATTAGTAATTTATGAAAATTGGAAACAACCTCAATATCCATTGGCAATATATTGGATAAATATAATATTGGTAAAACCAAACAGTGAAAATATACATGCAAAAATATGAATGATTCTCATAAATATAATGTAGAGTAAAAGAAACCAAACACAAAATAATACATTTTGTAGAATTCTGTTTCCATCAAATTTAAAAATAGGCAAAGGGCTTCCCTGGTGGCGCAGTGGTTGAGAGTCCTCCTGCCGATACAGGGGACACGGGTTTGTGCCCCGGTCCGGGAAGATCCCACGTGCCGCGGAGCAGCTGGGCCCGTGAGCCATGGCCGCTGAGCCTGCGCGTCCGGAGCCTGTGCTCCGCAGCGGGAGAGGCCACAACAGTGAGAGGCCCGCGTACCGCAAAAACAAAAAACAAAAACAATAAAAATAGGCAAAATTGGGACTCCCCTGGTGGCACAGTGGTTAAGAATCCTTCTGCCAATGCAGGGGACGTGGGTTTGATCCCTGGTCTGGGAAGATCCCACATGCCGTGGAGCAACTAAGCCTGTGCTCCACAACTACTGACCCTGAGCTCTACAGCTTGTGAGCCACAACTCCTGAGCCCACATGCCACAACTACTGAAGCCCGCGTGCCTAGAGCCCGTGCTCCACAACACGAGAAGCCACCACAGTGAGAAGTACGCACACCACAATGAAGAGTAGCCCCATGCTCCACAACTAGAGAAAGCCCACATGCACAACAAAGACCCAACACAGCCAAAAATAAAATAAATTTTAAAAATAATAAAAATAGACAACACAAAAGTATGGTGTATGGGGATTCATGCTTAGGTGGTAAAACTATTAAGAACAACAAGGAAAGCATTATCATAAAAGTCAATACAGTGGCTACTACAGGGTGAATGACAGGGTAGGAGGGGAATTTCCTGAAGCTGGCAGTATTTTTTTTTTTGACTGGATGGTGGTTGAGTATTTGATTTCAATTGTATCTTTATATTTTGGACACTTTATATGTGTTACATTCAGAATTTAAAAAGATTAAAACCTATGTAGAAGATGGTCTAATTTTTATAAAATTACACACAAACATATATATTTGGCAAGATGATTTGAAATAGTCTAAAATGTTAATAAAAGTCATCATTATACTACATTCAACAACAACAAAACAATGCCAATTCAAAAATGGACAAAGGATCTAAATAGACATTTCTCCAAAGAAGAATACAAATGGTCAATAAGCACTCAACATCACTAATCATTCTAAAATACAAATCAAAATCACAATGAGATAGGACTTCACGTCCAGTAGGATGGCCATTTTCAAAAGAACAGGAAATAACAACTGTTGGCAAGGGTGTGGAGGAACTGGAACCCCTGTGCATGGATGATGGGAATGTAAAATGGTGCAGCTGATGTGGAAAACACTATGGGCAGTTCCTCAAAAAATTAAATGTAGCATCACCATAGGATCCATCACTTCCACTTCTGGGTATATACATAAAAGAACTGAAAGAAGGAACTTGAACAGATACTTGTACACTCATTTTCATAGCAGCATCATTCATTACAGCTAAAAGGTGAAAACAACCCAAATGTCCATCAACAGATGGGTAGATAAACAAAATGTGATGTGTAAATACAGTGGAATAGTACTCAGCCTTAAGAGGGAATGATATTTGATACATGCTATAACATGAACAGACCTTAAAGATATTATACTGAGATAAGCCAGATATAAAAGGACAAATATTGTATGATTCCACTTATACGAGGTACCTAGAATAGTCATTTCCATAGAGACAGAAAGTAGAACAGTTTTTACCAGGGGTGGGGCAGCAGAAAATGGGGATTTACTCTTTATTAAGTACAGAGTCAGTATGAGATGATGAAAAATTTCTGGAGATAGATGGTGGTAGTTGTTGCATAGTAATGTGAATGAATTTAATGTCACTGAACTGTACACTTAAAAATGGTTAAAATGATGAATTTTATGTTATGAATATTTTACTACAATGAAAAGTGGTAGGAAAAGATAAAAAAAGTGGTAGGAATATAGTTGTCATATACATTTCTGTATTTTTTTTTTATTGAGGTATAGGTGACTTACAATACTATGTTAGTTTCAGGTATACAACATAGTGATTCAAAATTTTTATAGATTATACTTCATTTAAAGTTATTATAAAATAAGGGCTTCCCTGGTGGCGCAGTGGTTGAGAGTCCGCCTGCCAATGCAGGGAACACGGGTTCGTGCCCCGATCGGGAAGATCCCACATGCCGCAGAGCAGCTGGGCCCGTGAGCCATGGCCACTGAGCCTGCACGTACGGATTCTGTGCTCCACAACGGGAGAGGCCCGCGTACCGTAAAAATAAATAAGAAATAAAGTTATTATAAAATATTGGCTATATTCCCTGTGCCGTACAATATATCCTTATAGCTTATTTATTTTATACGTAGTAGTTTGTACCTCTTAGTCCCCTACCCCTATCTTGCCCCTCCCCCTTCCCTTTCCCCACTGATAACCAGTAGTTTGTTCTCTATCTGTGAGTCTGTTTCTGTTTTGTTGTATTCATTCGTTTCATTTTTTTTAAGATTTCATTTTGAGGAAATGATTTCCACTTTTCGCCACTGAGTATGATGTTAGCTGTAGGATTATCATATTTGGCCCTTATTATGTTGAGGTATGTTCTCTCTATACCCACTTTGTGGAGAGTTTGTTTTTTTTTTTTATCATAAATGGATGTTGAATTTGGTCATAAGCTTTTTCTGCATCTATTGAGATGGTTGTATGACTTTATTCTTCAGTTTGTTAATATGGCATATCACATTGATTGATTTGCAGATATTGAACCATCCTTGCACCCCTGGGATAAGTCCCACTTGATCATGGTGTATGATCGTTTTAATGTATTGTTGAATTTGGTTTGCTAGTATTTTGTTGAGAATTTTTGCATCTATGTTCATCATTGATATTGATAATTTTTTTGTGTGATATCTCTGTGTGATTTTTGGATCAGGGTGATGCTGGCATCATAGAGTGTGTTTGGAAGCATTCCTTTCTCTGTATAATTTTCTGGGGTAGTTTGAGAAAGATAGGTGTTAACTCTTCTCTAAATGTTTGGTAGAATTCACCTGTGAAGCCATCGGGTCCTGGACTGTTGTTTGTTGGGAGTTTTTAAATTACTGATTTAATTTCATTGCTTGTAATTGGTCTGTTCATATTTTCTATTTCTTCCTGGTTCAGTCTTGGGAGATTGTACACTTCTAGGAATTTGCCTGTTTGTTCTAGGTTGTCCATTTTATTGGTGTGTAGTTGTTCATAGCAAACTCTTATGATCCTTTGTATATCTGTGATGTTGGTCTTAAGTTCTCCTTTTTCATTATTGATTTTATTGATTTGGGCCCTCTTTTTTTCTCGATGAGTCTGGCTAAAAGTTTATCAATTTTGTTTATCTTTTCAAAGAACTAACTCTTAATTTCATTGATCTTTTCTATTTTTTTAAGTCTCTGTTTCACTTATTTCTGCTCTGATCTTGATGATTTCTTTCCTTCTATTAACTATGGGTTTTGTTTGTTCTTCTTTTTCTAGCTCCTTTAAGTGTAAGGTTAGGTTGTTTGTTTAAGATTTGTCTTGCTTCCTGAGAATTTCTGTATTTTCTAACCTTTTTTTAAAAAATATTTATTTATTTATTTGATTGCACCAGCTCTTAGTTGCAGCATGTGGGCTCCTTAGTTGCAGCTCGAGGGCTCCTTAGCCGTGGCATGGGAACTCTTAGTTGCGGCATGCACTTGGGATCTAGTTCCCTAACCAGGATTGAACCCTGGCCCCCTGCATTGGGAGCGCGGAGTCTTAACCACTGCGCCACCAGGGAAGTCTCTCTAATCTTTTTTATAATGAGCAAGTATTTCATTTATAATCAGAAATTATTCTTTTCAGAAAAGAGATTTAAAACTTTATTTTCACTTGCCTTCTAGAATGCAGTTCTTGGCAGGGTGAGGCATAAGATGTCTTTAAAAAATTATTATTCTAAGAATTTATACTCCAAGCCAGACAACGCACACAAGCATAAACAGAAAGACAAGTTGAGAAAATTAGAGTGACAGATTAGAATATATTGGAGAAATTGTCTGAATCATTTTCACATATAGCAAGGTATGTGAATAGCTCATTTGGTAATGCCCAGTTATTTTGAAGGACGTGAGGAAACTTTATTGCTTTCTAAAATCCCAGGGGCATTGTACCAGGAAAGTTTTAATATGGGTAGACTATATTTTTGTAGCATTTTTCTATAGTCTAGCTACAAATTAAGGGTACTGTAGAGATCAGTGTAAACTAGATGGCATGGAAATTGGGAGACATGAACAGCCTTGGCCAGGCATGGACAGGTCATTTAGTTTTTCCTAGACCTGTTTACTCATCTGTAAAATGAAGGGGCTAGTCCTCATAACAGGTAATGTCGTTTTCTGAAGTATTACAGCACTGGAAAAGTTTGAAATAGCTGTTTAATATTAAAGTTCCTTTATTAAACTGTAAATGCTGTTTGTTCTAGATATTTCATATTAATTACTGGAATATGTATCTAGTATATTCAGCTTCTACCTGACAATGTTATTATTCTATTTGATATAGTACTGGTGTTTTAAAATATGAAAAATTCAGGAAATCACAGTGAATTAAATTGTTATGAAAGCAAATAGTTCCACAGCAAAACTCCTTTAAACATTGGAAATTAGGTATATTGGCTAAAAATTCACACTGTTTATAAAGTAAAGCTGTTTGAAGGTCTATGTCCTAAAAGTTTATTTAACTTCATTTATGGCAATGTAATAATATAATCTGAAGCAACTATTAACACAACTGGCCACTGCCAAAATGATGAAGAAAGCATTTATCTTTGATGCCATAATGCTCTGATTCCAGTCATGTCCTCTAACTTTGTTCTCTCAATTCCCATTCCGGAAAAGAAATCCTATAAAATTAGCTTTCCATATGGACTTAATATCTTCTTTAAACAAGACTCTGGTACAGACCCCACCATGATTCAATTTCTCTCCCTGTTTTTCCCTCGAGTCTCTTTTCTTTGTCATCTTTATCCCACCACCTTCATCTCTCTGGGCTCCACTACATTCCTCTGTACTATATTTCTGTCTTCTGTGTTTTGGGTGGGAGTTAGCAGGAAAATTAGAGAAGATGGGCCACATAATAAGCAGCAGATGTTAGCTAGTCGTGGAGCAGGGAGGAAGAGCCACTTAAACTTAGCCTAGATTCTCCCAGTCAGGCCAGGCTCCTCTTCTGGGGCTTGCCTTAGAAAAGAGAAAAGTAAAATCCCCCAATCCATATGCTTTTAGTTGCTAAAGAACAACTTCTTCTTCCTCCGTACCCCTACTGCCTCACAATGCAGAAGCAAAGATAAAACAAGAGGGAGAAAATAGGGAAAACAGCAAATGTAAAAGCAAAAAGTTTTCATATGTTTACCTCCTGTGCTCTTATATTTTCAGTGCTACAGCTGTATCTTTATTCTGTGCATTCTGCCTAATCTGTACTTTATTGAATTAATAAACCCTATGATCATTATATAAATTTTAGACCTAGGAAAGCTATACACGCCATTTGTACAGAATATGGTTTTCTTTTAAAAATCCCTTTCATTCCAAACACTCTGCTTTGTAAGTGGGAGATTTTGGAGTGCTGGTAGTTATGGAGGTGGGTTAAGAGGCAAAGAAATAAGCCTAATAAAGAAAACTGGAAGTTCTTTTCTCTGCCAGGAAGCATATATCCAACATAGGCATGATTATATACAGACACTGTACAACTTTGGGGTCTAATTTGAAAAGAATGACTCTAAAGTTGGCTATTTTCAGAGTTAGCAAAGGGAGAGGCCAATGCCATGGCATAGTGGGAGGGAATTGAGAGGTGCAGAAAAGGCCTTGGTGTGCTTACTGACCCCCTTTCTAACACCAAACACATTGCCTCGGCCCAAGGCTGGCTCTGGCTTGAAATACTTTGCTCTGCAACTTAAAGCTCCATGAAGTGAGGACTGGGTCTGTTTTTTCACTTATGTCATCCCCAGGGTCGGTACAGAGCATGGTTCAATAAATGCAAAATAAGGACTCATTGAATGGAGGAATAACTAAAACGAAGAAGATCTTTATAATTTTCCATTGGAATTAATGATCTAATTAAAGGACCATCTATACTTATGACTTGCTTTGCTATTACATGACTTCTAATTAATAACATTTACAGTCATAAACTATTACACCTGAAAAGGGCCTTAAGCTCTCTAATCTGACCTCATATTATAGATGAGGAAACTAATGCCTAGTTAAGTGACAAGAAAGTGGGAGTTTCCTCACTAAGATCATGGGTTCCATAACTACCATTCTAAGGCTCTTTTCACCCTGTCATGTCATGCTATTTTTGAGATGAAAATGGTAGTGATAAGAGACTTATTTTAAGCCTACATTTATACATGACTTGACCACACTGTGCATCTGTGTTGTCATCTTTCTGTGCAACAGCAGTTGTTGCAGCTGAACTTTATATTAAGTATCAAAATACATGCCATATCATTTGTACATGTAAACATGATTGAAATAATTGTGTGTTAAATACACAAGCAGAGGAAAGCTGTGGTAAATAATGGTGGACACTTTAAAATAAGGGCCAAGCAATTTTACATCTCTTGATAATGATCAAGAAGTAGTTTCTTATACTCTGAAAAATTTTCATTGCAAACAATAGGATATGACTCAAATCATAGATAATATCAAACTAGAAGCAGAAAAAGAAATAATAAGATAATGCTATACCTCAGAATGCCATACTTTAAACCATGTTTACTATTAAAACTACAACATTTACTCCATTTCATAGATTTTCTTTAGTTACCAGCACAGTAGAAATCACCTTTAAATTAACATTTATTGAGAATTCATATGCTGACATATATATTTCGTAAGATAAACTTGAGTCTTTAAAAAACAAGTTTCCAAGAGAGGAAAGAACAGGCTTTTAAAAGACATACATGCAGCATGAAATTATTCAGTTGGCATGGAATTAGTTTACTATTTTCATTTTTCCCTAAAAAGTTAATTGTTTAAGATGCATACTGTTTTTATGAATGAACTGAAACAAATTCCTAAGCTAAATTTTATTATTCAGTTTAAATTTATGTAATTATATAACATATATATTGTATGATATTATATAAAATTATATAACATAATAGATATATGTAATGTTATATATTCTATAAATTCATATTTATATATTATTTTTAAATGCCAAGTAAAGGCAAACAAAGCAAATAATACCCTAAGGAATGCAAGTGATAAAACAGATAAAACCAAATCAACACTTAGAATGAATATATAGACATTTCTAAGAATTTAAA
The DNA here is from genome assembly GCF_003031525.2 of Neophocaena asiaeorientalis asiaeorientalis. Taxonomy (NCBI): domain Eukaryota; kingdom Metazoa; phylum Chordata; class Mammalia; order Artiodactyla; family Phocoenidae; genus Neophocaena; species Neophocaena asiaeorientalis. Next base: position 920,445 of record NW_020172463.1, on the reverse strand, counting down.
GCCTTGGATTTTGTAACAGTATAAAATCAATCCTCATTATTCATGTATTGCATATTTGCAAATTCAGTTACTTATTAGAATTTATTTATAACTCCAGGGTAATACCTGTGGGCTTTGGGGACCATTTGTAGACATGGCCAGCGTGGTGAAAAGTTCGAGTTGCCCAACACATGCATTCCCAGCTGAGCTCAGAGATCAACACTCTTGTTGTCTTATTTCAGCTCTCATACTGTAACCAAGTGCTCTTTTTGTGGTCTAAGTGCCATGTTTTTCCACATTTTTGTGTTTTTTGCTGATGTTTTCACTGTTTAAAATGGCCCCTAAGCATAGTTCTGAGGTGCTATCTAGTATTCCTCAGTGCAAGAAGGCTGTGATGTACCTTAAGGAGGAAGTACATGTGTTAGATAAGCTTCCTTCAGGCATGATTATAGTTCTCTTCGTCATGTATTCTGTGTTAATGAATCAACAATATATACTAAACAAAATGTCTTTAAACAGAAACACATTGAAAACAAGGTTATATATTGATCAGTTGACAAAAATATTAGGACCAGAGGCTCGTAGAAGCCTAACCCTGTATTTCCCCTAGGAGCAATGGTTTGGTATTTGCTAATTCAGTGTTTGTGGTGACATTATAGAAAACATAACTACCATAAATTATGAGAAACAAAGGGAAGACAGGGAAAGCCACAATTTCATTTTTATGATTTCTTTATTATGATTTTATTTTTTGTTTTGTTTGAGGAATATAAAAGGAAACTCAAGATCAATCTCCAATACAAGAAATAAAAATAAACATATTTTGTTTCCTCAGCATTGGTTATATGAAGTTTATTGAGTCTCTGGAAATTTAGAGAGATGACAGGAAAATTAGATGCCATGCCCCATGGATCTCTTAGCTCCACCATGATCCCTGGCTTGGTGTGGGATACACAGTAAAAGATTTTGTTGATAAGATATTGACATTGATAAGATGGACATTCCAAGACTCCCATGAAATATTCCAGTTTCAAAAAATTCTAACCTGTGAAGCCCTGGATATCTCACTGAAGACCTAGGCCATTAGTTCATCAGATGACTGCATGTTTTATAGTCTTATTAAGAGTGGACCTTTGCATATTTCTGCCCTATATTTCTCTTGATCCAGACCCTTAAGGATTCACATAGTGGATCTTTCATGGTAGGTCCATGCTGGAGGGTTTCCTAGTCTGGATCTCTTTATCTATGCTAGAGATGTACTTGCAAGACATAACAAAGAACCTACCAACTATTATTCTAGTTTTAACCAAAATCAGTCAATTCTCTATGGGCTGCTGAAATCAGGCTTTTGTTTAAAGTTCTTTCCATGAACTTTATACTGAACATGGACTAAGACCTCTAAGGAATATTAAGATAAACATTATTTACTGTTGACATTACAAACCAAGTAGATTAAAAAGTGAATGTTTTAATTTTTTATCCCCAAACATGTACTCCCTAAAGAACCATCAAATTTAGTAAGTTAGAAACTACAAATATGTTAAATTAATAGGCATAATATCAAGAAAAGGATCTCAGTACTATAAATAATAATTGTTATTAAATTTACTTACTTCCTTTGGTACAAATAGAAACATAAAGGGTTTCTTTATTTTAAGAAAACTGTATTAAGGGAAATGAAAATTTGCTTTTGGGATCTGATCCAGATACAGTAAATGCAGATCCTCTCTTAAATATACTTTGCATAAGAAAAAAAAAAGAAGTTTGAATATATTGTGAATATAGACTGATGAAAGTAATTTTCATATGGGGCTTATAAAAATATATCTTGCTACTTTAAAATCCCAACATGTATTGGTGTTAAATAATTTGTTTAGATCTGAAAAACAAGTCTGTAAGTGGGCATAATGCATCAGTTCCAGTTTGAGAGCAGATACGGGGTAGAAGTTTCCGACACTGCCATGAGGAATCAGTAGACGATTCTAGGAGTCAGGGCAGGCTGGGCATGAGAAAATCTGGAAAGGTTTTCCAGCAAGAAGGAGACAGCAGAGAGTCAAGGTCGGAGGGTGGGAATTCTGTAGGAGTTGAGGACCAGAAATCAGCTCTTCAAGTTTTTGATTATCTGATGGCTGCTTTGAAACCCTCTCTCTTGGTCTTTGTGACACAGCACTCTTCTGGTTCTCATGTTTTACCATCCTTTTGGTTCCTGTGGCCTCAAATTGACATCCATATCCATTCTGTGCTGTTTGTAATACTTAGATGTTCAACTGTATGTTAGATATTTCTACTTGGTGGCTTGTCACTCTATTCAAAACAGAAATACTACTACTACACTCTCTCCAGCTTATGGCTCCCTCTCTACTCTCATTGCCATGGCATTACTTAACTTCAGTTGGAGTCATATTTCATGGTGCTCTCTCAACTCTCCCCTCTCCTTCCATTTTTCATCCCTTATCATATTCTATAGATTCTATTACTCTTTGACAAAAACAGTTGCTACCCCTTCACCACCCCTCCTGCCACCACACTAGTTCACCTCTTACCTAGTTCCCGCCACTACACTAGCACCTCTCACCTAGCACAGCATTTCCTACTGGTTTCTAGGAAGATTCATTCCTAAAAATGGTGCTAGAAAAAAAAAAAAGATTCTCATTATCAACCAAAATTTGAAAAATGCAGCATATGTTATTTTCTTCTTGGCCAGCCATAATGCACATTAGCAAATTACTGATAATTTTCAGAGCCACCTGTCCTGGAACTCTGTTGTCACATAACATTTATCAACATCTAGGTACTGAAGTTCCAGAAAACACGCTTCGGGAAACAATGACTTGGACTATTTAAATGGCCTCTAAACTGCTCTTTTTGCCTAATCTTTCCCTTTCCAGTGCACCTACAATTTCAATGATAGATTAATTTCTCTCAAATGCTTAACTGATTATATTATTCCTTTGCTCAAAACCTTCAGTGGCTCCCCACTGATCTAAGTAGTGATTTAAGCACCAGGCTCTCCACAACATGGTACCAATATTCCTTTCCAGTATTATCTCCCTGCCCCCCACATGGCAGGGTGGCACAGGAGAAGACGTGAACTTTGGAGTCAGACCCAGGTTCAAATTCCAACTGTCCTTTAAAAAGTGCGAAACCATAGGCAAGTGATTTATTGCTTTGAACCCTTTCTTTGCTCATCTGCACATGCAGGAAGTAATTGTGTAGATGGGAGGATGTAGCGAGTTAGTATTTGTGAAAGCTTCCTGCACAACACTCTCTGCCCCCGTGGGCTGTAAACTCATTACGCAGATTGAGCCTCTTTCATGTGGTGGTCACTTAGTGTCTGCCTCTGGCACGTGAACAGTAATCTTTTAAAATTAAGAACCCAGAACTCCCACTTACTAGTGTCGATAAAAACTGATTAATAAAGCAATTTTTGGCCCTTATTTGGGGTATTTTCTATGGTCCCAAAGGGACAGGAGCCAGTTCCCATAGCACAGCCAAGCTTTTTAGATGGAACTATGCCACTGGCCCTTGGCTAAGTGGGGTGTGCAGGGCCCAAGAATCAACATCAGTGCCTAGAAAGCAAATCCCTGATTCACAGAGATGAAACAAAAGCCCAATGCAAGAGTCAGAAAGCTATATTTGTTAGATTTAGAAAAGCTTAAAAGTGCTTATGATTTCACTTGAAAGTCCAACATGAACAAAATACAAAGCCCTCAATACCCCTTCCTAAGAAGGAAAAGGGGATTTTTGTTTGATGTGTTCACTAGTGTAGCCTAAGTGCCTGGAACAATGTCTTGCACATAAGGGATGCTCAATTAATATATGATGGATGGATGGATGGATGGATGGATGGATACATCTATATGCTCTAGCATAGTGCTGAGTATACAGATCTTTAATAAATTCCTGACTGGACTTGACAGGCCAAATATGTGCATTTATAGCCTATCAAGTCAAAGGCATTTAATAATGTACCTTGAGCTAAATATCGTTCTCCGTCTTTTTTTTTTTTTTTTTTTTTTTTTTTGGGGCGGGGCCTCTCTCCTTGTTGGGCCTCTCCC